>NW_026521100.1:0-53344 GCF_001660625.3 Ictalurus punctatus
ACCACCACCATGCTTCACAATGGGGATGTTGTCCTCAGGGTATTGGTTTCTGCAAATGGCAGACATCAGTCTCAGATAAGCTTTCTCACACGTTTTCAGAGTCTCCGACATGTCTTCAAGTAAACTTCACACAGGATATCGTACAAGTGTGCCATAAATATGTTTATCCTGTGAACAGCTTCTTCCACGGTTCCATTTGCGATCGCAGAACGAAAGCAGAATTGGAGCAAACGCCGCAATATTCGGAACAGCTTGCAACGTTTTAAACTTACCGCAGATTTTCTGCAGATCTGGGCCAAGATTTCCTCTTCGATTCATGTCCGTCAACATGAGTAACAGCTAAAGGTCTCGTTTACCAACAAACATCACCGCGGAAGAACGCGCAAAACAATTTTGTGTGAAAACACAACGTAAATTTGAAAAAAGCCACAGAAAAATCGAGCATTTGGGCCGCAATATCACAAATATAAGTAAATAAAATGTTTATAATGTATATAAATAATTATAAAAACCCTCCGAAATCCTGTACAGACTGGATTACAGTGTGTTTCTCTTGTACCAGGTGCTGATGGAGGACCGGCAGAGCGAGGCGGTGTACCTAGAGATCAGTCCTCTTTTCCTCCAGCCGAGACAAACACAAACTCTTCCAGTTCGTCTCGCAGTTCCTCTAAGGCTGACGCAGGAGAAACACACGTCTACACCGCTCTGGGTTTTAGTTACAAAATATCAGTGTTTCTGGTAATTCGCTTGGAGCAAGATGTGTTCTTGAACGTGGACCTTTAAAAACTGCATTTGGTTTCTCTCTTTCTTATGAATGTAGTTAGGAAATGTTTTGTTGTGGTTTTCAGTTTTGCACTGAAGCTATGAGCCTAATGTGCTGTAGCTAACAAGTAAAGCTTATATCTAGCGTTTAGCATCATGAAACCTAAAGCATTATGCCTTTACTACTAGCAGATAAAAATTCTTTATTTGTACAGATAGATTTCTAAACCAGTGTGTGATGATTTAAGCGTTCACTTTCCACACTGTTGACAGTTTAGAGCCTTGTAGCTCTAGTGCAAACTGAAGACTGAGCTCTGAGCTACATGTTGTGTGTTAAGTGTGTTAATGTCATTCGATATAATGCTGATGGTAGGCTTTGAGTGAGAATATTGGTAGGATTTTGAGTTGATCAGAGCTGTTAACCAATAAGAGAGCAGGATATTGGTCATTGTATTCAGTTTAATTAGTGAGTGTTTGACAATGTTGGATTGTTAGGAAGTTAACGAGTTCTTCTCTGGTTTCTGTTTGATGAAAATTGTTGCTTTATAACGTTGCTTTGTTTGATTTGGAGAGACGAATACAGATTTTGTTTCTGCACCGTCGCTCAATCCGGATCTTTCTTTTTCCACGTTCTCATACATGATGTTGTTAACGATGAGTGACGGAGCTTAACCACTGACCTCCAATCAGCCCCTGATTATCCGCTGGTAATGCCGCCAGCCCTCTTGGGACACTGTAGCAATCCCATAACCCCCTCTTTTCACCCACACAAGTACATATATAGACAGACTCTTTCCACATGCAGCACGGCGAGAGAGATGCTGACAGGAGAGATAGTTTGTATATATTGTAACCGTAGTTTTGACAGGTATAGGTCAAAGGTCAAAAAGATACACATTCTAACTCTCTATATCTAGATCAAAGGTCATGATCATAAAAATATGAATAGTTATGTTAAATCTGGATCACATCCATTCGTGACCATACATGGTGCGGCCATGTGTTTTCCACCCCACACACGTTGCACACTCATGTTTTTTCTTTTCACATAGAATATGAAACTCTCTGTGGTAGGTCATAAAATATATACAGTTATGTTAAATCTGGTTCACATCCATTCGTGACAGAAACGTTGCTAGTTATGTTAAATCGGGGTCCCATCCATTCCTGACACAAATGTTACTATACGTGGTACGGCCATGTGTATTACACATCCAAACAAAAATATGACGCACACAAACGCACTTTATTTTCACATTATTTAAAAGAATTTAAGTGTTATGTACTAAATTACCATAATTATGAGCACAAGTTGTTAAGTTGACAATCATTTTTAAAATTATGTTTCTCCATTTAGATTGTCTGCAGTAGAATGCAGTCTTTTAAACCAGGAAAATGACTGCCTTTAAGTTGTATAACATAGTAAGTAAATCCAGCGTGATTTACATTACAAATCTCATACGTAACATCTCTGCAGGATTTATAGACTTTAAAGCACTGAATGAAATGAGCAATATAGACAAAAAATAAATACTCTGTGTCTACTACTTTTATCTCTCATAGAACTATAAACAGTCCAAAGGCTGTGGAGCTAGAAGGCTACGTGTGCGAATGACAAAAGATTTTAAAAATAAAATAAAAAATGTATCAATACATGAAATTAGATTACACAATGTAGTTGAGGTTTACATGAATAAGCAGAAATGTAATCATGCTTATCTTTCCTATAGCACAAATGAAAAGCCCTCTCTAGATGAGCAGATTTGTCAAATGAAACTTTTTCCTTCTTTTCCACTGCTACGGTAAACTAAAGAGTGGATATTCAAATTACACTGCTAAATATGACTAGCATTAGCTACGTGTACTAGTGCAAAATAGTCCATCAGATGTATTAGCAGTGTAGCCTATACACGAGTCCACTATTGGTCATATCGCAACTGAGAACATGCCCAAATTCATTGCTTTAGTAGAATTTAATGGTAAGTGAAATGATAATCACATTGTAATGTCCTTAGTATTTGTTCAGTCTACAGGTCCTCTAACACTCTGTTAAATGAATAAATGTAAATGTACTACAACGTAAATTTTGTTTTAAATCAATTAACGCAGAAATTACACACACATGTTAAGTTGATGTAATTATCAACATTATTGTTGATATAACAACATATATGTCAACACCACTCATCAAAATAATGTGTACAACTTTAAATATTTAATTAATTCAATAAATTAGAATTTTTATCTTGCAACCACACATTAAATTTAGATTGTGGGGGTTTGTTTTGTATCGCTCCGCTGTTAGAAAATACATGATGGTTGAATGTGAACATAAATGAGCAGAATGTAAGCTTGTGAAATAAATTCAACTTTATTGATTGCACTTTTGAGAAAATGGCATGACTTTGAATAAATATGTACTGAAATAAATACTCTAAAACACTGATATACCCGAAGAAATGTAAAAAAAAAAAAAAAAGAAAAGAAAAAAAAGTTTTACATACCTTCTAAATAGGTCCCTTTAGGAGGTAAATGTTTTAAAGATGGTGTTTTTATAAGAAACGCGCGTATTACATGCCTTCTAAACTAACCCTTTAGGATGTAAAATGTTTAAAGTGCTGCTTAAAAGAATCGAGAGTTTTGTTTAAACTAGAAGACACATTTTCCGGGCAATGTCTTGTAGGCCTATACACAGTGTCCTACACATCTGAAGTGTGTGTGTATGTGGGTGTGGGGGTGTGCGTGCGTGTGTGTGGGTGTGTTAGAGAGAGAGAGAGAGAGAGAGAGAGAGAGAGAGAGAGAGAGAGAGAGAGAGTCATGTGTTTCCTGGGGGTTTGCTGACCAGAATGCTTACAGTGTGTTTATGTTAATGAATTAAGGGACGAGTCGTGTGTTTCAGGGTTTAACGATCCCTACAAATGTGTACATTTGTGGTTTAAGTGAATCTTTGTTTTTGAAATTACTTCTGTGGTAATTATCAGTCTGTGTAACTAATCTATCAGAAAATACTAGACCTGGTGACTGAATGTGGTAGATGTATTAGAATTTTGGACATGTTATGCATGTGTAGCTCCCTATGTGTATGATCTATGTGTAATCCTTCTGTCAAGAGATGAACAGACTGAGGTTTGTGAAATAATTGAACTATTTATTGCTATGTTGTTGAGAAAAACACTGTGATGTGTAAAACATTTCTACAGTCCTTCAAGGCTGTATGATGTCGTTGTTCTCTTTTACTGAAAGAAAGGTCAAAACCATCGGTGTTATTCGTTGTGGAGACTGAAGTGACAGTATGTCTGAAGAAAATGAAAATATGTATTACATATCCTACCTTCTAACCAGGTTAATTTAAGGGTGAAAAAACCTTTTTTAAAGACGGTGTTTTAAAAGAGTCGTGCATTTTGTTTAAACTATAAACGAGATTTCAGAAAATGGTTCGCCAATGAGGATACTTACACAGAACTATCGCTAAATACATAAGCTTTCGTCTATGCTTTGACATCCCATGTCCCAGCAGTACAATTATGACCTCTGATAACCATGTGGGTGTGCGGGGGTGGGTGTGAGAGAGAGAGACACACAGGTGTTCTTTGGGGGTTTTGCTGACCAGAATTTTTACAATGTGTCTGTTAACGAATTAAAGGGAGTCGTGTGTCTCAGTGTTAAAATAATGGCTAAGACGTCGTAGTTAAAACACAGAAGAAACTCTGCAACTATCTGTTACAATGTCTGCTCCGAGAAATCCTAATACCTTTAGAAGATTGCTGTGTATTCAATAACAAGAGGACCTGTTGAAATGAGAGAGGACCTGACTTTTGCTCCAAAATTTAAAAAAAAAAAAGCCTGCCACTTGAGTGCATACAATTTCCTTGTGGATGTTGCTCTAGCATTTAATGGTCTCTACAATCTCAGTCATGAGAATAGAATCTGTGAGCTGGGGCCCCTCAGGCGCCAGACCCACAGTTTCCATAGTTCTGGCCAAGGGTGATAAATCAGCCCTCCGGCTTGAGACAGTAGATCCACTCTAAGAGCTCAAATGGGGCACCTGACAGACCTTCCAGGACCACAGAAAGGTCCCAGGAAGGTATGCGTGGCCTGCAGATCGGCCTGCAGATCGGCCTCAGCCGCCTGACACAACGCATGAACCTCGAAGTTAGAGGATGTTGCCCCACAGAGACTCCATCAACAGGGGCATGACTGGCCAAAATGGTGGCCACATAAACCTGATTGTAGAAGGAGCCCACCCCGCTGAGAAACATTATTGTAAGAACTCCAGGACTGTAGCTATTGCGCATTTCACTGGGTCTAGCTGAAGTTCCTCACACCACAAGACAAAGAGCTGCCACTTGAATATATGGAAAATATCTATGAAGTGCAAACAATCTGTGTAACTGACATTTGGATAGGTTAATGAAGTGAATTCAATATGTAACCAACATTTAGAATTATTACTCGAGCATTATCGTATAATCAATATTGGTTAAAAAACATAATCTATATGTATAATCAACAGTTAGAAGCATAATCTAAATCCACAGAACAATGTTTGATCAGGTTCTATTCTGAGTGGATTTGAGTTGAATGAACTCTGTGTTTCAGTGCACAACAATTGTTCTTCTGTATTAGCTGTCTCCTGTCTCCACAGCAATAAAAATTGGCAGTAGATATTCGCATGTGTGAGTAAATAACTTTGAGGCAGATACAAATTAGGAAGTTAGGAGAGGGCCTCGGGAAAGGAGGTAGATATCAGCGGGGAAAACCGATAGAGACAGACAGATGCTCATTGAGGCCTAATAAGGGCGTCAAGGTCAAGACACACAAGCCTGTGTGTAAAAGAAACCTTTTTTTTGTAAAAGAAACATGTCCTCATGAAACCTTTTCAAGAAAAACAACTAACTGTGCATGTTCCACAATTTAAGATAACACATAGACATGAATATTTAATTGTGGCAAAAGAAGATTGGTCTATTTCAACGAGGAAAGGCAAAACCCCACCTACAGAGACTATGCTGTGGAGATAGGTATATAAAGACATGTTTGTGTATGCATAATTCAAACACTCTGCAGACTGTCACACTTTACTGATTTTCAATAAATTTTATTTACTTTTTGACATCTACTAAACTCTCTGTCTCTGAAGTTTTTGACCTAGGCTAAAAGGTTGATTTTATTCACGACACTCGCAGGCCACAATGGGTTCTAAAATTTGACAGAGGGGCCGGGCCAGGAACAGACGGATGGAGTGTTTCTGTGCACTAATATAAATGACATGTAAAAGCCATTACATGAAAGGATTTGGCCTTTAACAGGTAGCAAAGCATGAATATGCAAGGCTCATTGTACCAATTGTTTCCCAAATGCATTAATTTGAGAACACAGTAGAGAAACTCACGTCCAGTTTCAGTGGGAACAGTGTTGTTGATCTCCCTTTTTTGCCAGTGCATCAAACTCTGGAGTTAGTTTTGTTGTGGCAATTCTCAGGATAGATCCGGTGTTGGTCAGTTACCTGGATCTGTGATGGGCTTTGTTGATGTTCATGACGCTGAATTCAATTCAATTCAATTCAATTCAATTTTATTTGTATAGCGCTTTTTACAATAGACATTGTCTCAAAGCAGCTTTACAGAAATATCAACACGGTATACAGATATTAAAGGTGTGAATTTATCCCAACTGAGCAAGCCACTGAGTGGCGACGGTGGCAAGGAAAAACTCCCTAAGATGTTTTAAGAGGAAGAAACCTTGAGAGGAACCCGACTCAGAAGGGAACCCATCCTCATCTGGGTAACAACAGATATTGTGAAAAAGTTCATTATGGATTTATATGAAGTCTGTATGGTGTTAAGAGCAGCCGTAGTCCCAGCAGTCTGGAATTAAAGAAGATTTGAGCTCCATCCAGAGGCTGAAAGGATCAGGATCTCTAGTATCTCCATAAATTCGTGTGGGGCTCGGCGAAAGGAGAGAGGGAGAAAGTAGAACAGAATCTAGTCAGGGTAGGCTTGAGTAAACAAATACGTTTTAAGCTTAGACTTAAACACTGAGACTGTGTCTGAGTCCCGAACACTAATAGGAAGACTGTTCCATAACTGTGGGGCCCTATAAGAGAAAGCTCTTCCCCCTGCTGTAGCCTTCACTATTCAAGGTACCGTCAGATAGCCTGCTCTTTGATCTAAGTAGGCGTGGCGGATCATATAAAACCAAAAGGTCGCTTAGATATTGTGGCGCGAGACCGTTTAGTGCTTTATAGGTTAATAAGAGTATTTTATAATTAATGCGAGATTTTACTGGGAGCCAATGCAGTACTGATAATATCGGTGTGATATGGTCGTATCTTCTAGTTCTAGTTAGGACTCTAGCAGCTGCATTCTGGACTAATTGGAGCTTATTTATATTCCTACTGGAACATCCAGACAGTATGGCATTACAGTAATCTAATCTAGAGGTGACGAATGCATGAACTAGTATTTCCGCATCATGTAGTGACAATATGTTTCTTATTTTAGAAATATTTCTGAGATGAAAGAAGGCTATCCTAGTAATATTATCTACATGAGCATCAAATGATAGGCTGGAGTCAATAATCACTCCAAGGTCTTTAACTGCTGCACATGATGAAACAGAAAGACCATCCAGAGTAACCATGTGATCAGAAAGGATACTTCTAGCTACACGTGGGCCTAATAAAAGTATTTCTGTTTTATCAGAATTAAGCAGAAGGAAGTTAATTAACATCCAATGTCTAATGTCCTTTACACAATCCTCAACTTTACTAAGCTTATGTCTGTCCTCTGGCTTCGCTGAAACATACAATATGTGTGACATATGTGAATGTCTGCACACATACGTAGGTCGAGCCAAACCATGTCAGCATCTTCTGTGCCGTCCTCCGGAGGTTTGGAAACGTCTCTTCATTAAGTGAAGCATAAAAGTCATTCAGTTTAAGAGAGTTGAACTTCTCCGATCGATCGATCAGTTCCAATTGCAGCTCCTGTGGTGCTGTTTCAGGGTCTTGTGACAGGGGACAGGACAAAGCTGAACCGACGGCAGAATTCTCTGTGCAGGTCGCCCAGTGATTTGCTGTATTTCTTCACGTTTCGGGACGCCTCTTTCTCCATGGCTAGTGTGTGGAATGAAAGAGAGATTTGATTGAAATTTGACTGGAGAATAAAGTCAGCTTGGATTTGAAGGCTCTAACATTTGTGTACATGTCGTGCACAAACTGATCTTTCCCCTGTAGCTTGATGTTCAGCTCATTCGTGTGTGAAAATATGTCCACAGCAAACGCAAAGTCACAAAGCCAGTTGTTGTCGCTTAGCTCAGAAAATTAGTCGGATTTCCAAAATAACTCCAAAAATGCGATAATTTCCTCTTTGAGCTCCCACACTCGTTGAAACACTTTGCCCAAACTTAACCAGCGGATCCGAGAGTGGTAGAGGGGTCCTGGTGATCCGCATCAGTTTCCTCCAGGAACTTAAGAAACTGACGATGCTGAAGTCCCCTTGCTCGTATAAAGTTAACAAGTTTTACGACTGGATTCACAACATGATGAAGCTGCAATATAGACTTACACAGAGATTCCTGATGAATGATGCAGTGAAGGAAAACATCCTGCTCAGGGTTCACTTTGCATCCTGCACAGGGTTCCTTCACTTTGTCCTGGATTCTTTTCAATAGCCCAGTGTTTTTTCCAGTTAAATTTGCCGATCCATCCGTGGTGACATTGGCAAGTTTACTCCAAGGTATCTTCATTCTCTTGATGACAGCAGACACCTGGTTATACAAGTCCTCTCCCCGCCTTTTTCCTTTCAGGGACTCCATGGTCAAAAACTCCTCCGTTATCTCAAAACTGTCGTTAATCCTTCGGATAAAATTAGGAGCTGAGCAGTGTCTTATGTCGTTACTTTCATCCAGTGCTCGTGAATATAACTTAAAAGACTCCCTCTTTTGTTTAATTCGCTGGCGATATCTTCGTCAATTAGTTCCACACGGCAAGTCACAGTCCTGTGTGATGAACTGATTTTTCAAAATTTAATTTGCTCTCCGGACACAGGAGAACTGCTCTCTCTACCATGCATTCTTTCAAAAACTCACCTTCGGAGAAAGGCTTGCTAGCCTTTGCTAATTTGAATGCCAGCAAAAAACTTGCCTTGGTACTTCACTCTTGAATCGCAGTTTGTTGCTGAAAATTTTTTTGCTGAGTCTGTAAATTATCCGTCAACCTCTGACCGTAGCCGCCCGTTCTTGCGTTGACTGCTTGCTAGCGTAGTTGGCAATGCTTCGTGGCAAAGTGACGGCTGATATTGTATTCTCTGAAAACCGCAACAGTTTCTTGGCATATCAGGCATACAACCGTTGATCGGACTTCAGTGAAAAAATATTTTGTTGTCCACTCCTTATTAAACACTCGGCACTCACTGTCCACTTTTCTTTTCTTTGGTCCACTCATTTTTACAGAAGGGCTCAAAGGGCAAAGCGAAAAAGTGAAGTAGAGAGTAATACACCACACTGAGGTTTAATCATATAATTTGGACAAGTTCGGATTAAAGCCGGATTAAAAAGCCCAACAGGCCGTATATGACCCTCAGGCCGTAGTTTGCCCATGCCTGGTCTAAACATACATGCATCGACAGCTCCGTGTCAATAACACGATTTCCTACCACAAAAACGTGAGCGGCTGCAAGCAAATAAGCAACCTACTTATACTGCAAGCAAATATGACTCATTTGATCTACAGCTACTGTGCGGCTAGAAAGTTTAACGTTTACAGTTTTCTGTATTTCTCCATACATTTGACCTGAAACCTGATCAGATCTTCATCCAAGTCCTTAAACTAGGTAAAAGAGAACCCGGTTAACAACAGATGCAAAACAAACAGTAGTTTTTACAGTTATTTATTAAGCAAAAATGATCCAGCGTTAAATATCTTTGTAGGAAAAGGAATGTGAAGTCTAGGAGTACGAGTTCATTTAAATGGGGCTGATTGAAGTCAGGCGTTTCAATCAAGGGAATGGCAATTAGGCCCGCCCATGTCTCAAGAACATTAACTTGCATCTTCACCATCAAAGTCTGGTCTTCACCACACGGGTTTATGGAAGTGTGCCCTGCCTCGATCAAAGGACATTCCTGAGGACCTCAGCAAAAGAGAGTTGTCAATGCTCACCGGCTTGGAAAGGATTACAGAGCCATTTCTAAAGAGTTTGGCTTCCACCAATCCACTGTGGGGTAAATGACATACACATGCAGGAAATTCAGCACCACTGTTACTCTCCCGAGGACTGGGCGTCCAGCAAAAAAAGATCACTCCAAGGGTGTGGTGAATAATATCACAGTAAGTATAAAGAACCTAAGGGTAACATCTCAGAACCTACAGGCCACTACTTTCCATAAAAGAAAGTATGCCTGTCTGAAGTTTGCTCAAATCCATGTGGATATGCCAGGAGCCTACTGGAAGAATGTTCTATGGACAGATGAGTCCAGAACAGAACTTCTTGCTTTAATTGAAAATCATTGTTTGATGCAAACCGAAAATAGCATCCCAACATAAGAACTTCATCCCAACCGTGAAGCATGGGGGTGGCAGCATTATGGTTTGGGGCTGCTTTGGGTCCGAACCAGCTTGCCATTACTGATGGACCTACGAATCCTAGATTGTACCAGTAGAATGTCAGGGTATCTGTCTGTGAACTCAAGCTTAACTGTAAGTGGGCCTTGCAGCAGAGACAACGACCTTAAGCACACAAATACGTCTACAGAGAAATGGTTAAAGCAGAAGAAATTGAACAATTTGGAATGGCCAAGTCAGACCTTAACCCAATAGAAATGTTGTGGAAGGACCTAAAAAGAGCAGTTCGTGCAAAGAAGCCTGCCAGCATCATTGAGTTGAAGCAGGAGGAGTGAGCCAAAATTCCTCAAACCCATTGTGCAGGATTGAGTCATCGGAAATGTTTGCTTCAAGTTATTGCTGCTCAAACGTCTCACACCAGTTACTGAAATCAAAAGTTTACATAATTTTTTCAGCAAAGGTGTTTAATGTTGGGTAATTGTGCTCAGTGAATAAATGTGAAAACTATAATGCATTTGTTTAATTGGGTTCTCTTTATCTAGTTTTAGGGCTTGGATGGGAGTTCTGTTCACATTTCAGGTCAAATGAATTTAATTTTATACTTGTTTGTATTCTTTTTTGATTTTGGCTATAAAATCTTTAGATTTTTATCTTTCATATATTTTCTGGATTGTTCTGGTAAAGTCTTGAAATTGCTGCTCCTGAAATCAAAACTGGTGTTTCGAGATGTTTTTGTATCCGTTATGGCCTCCAATACCATAGTTAAAAAATAATAATTTAAAAGTCACTTCTGGGGAAAAATTATACAATTTTAATGCTTCAACATGCACTAGACTTGTGTTCGTCCAATTAAATGCTCTCTAGAATGTGTAGGAATGTGTGGGTCTTGAGGCGGGTCTTGCTCAACAGTAGCAGCTCATTAGCATCAATGTTCTTCAGAGCTGGGCGTATCCCAAACACTGTTAGCTGTTGTGTAACACTTCAACATGCCACCACTCTTATTTCCTGTTTCAAAAAGAAATACGTCGTCATACAGAATCAAATCACAGCTCTCAAAGTTGCTTTGTGGGGACTGTAAAGTAAAAAAATGAGCGCATTGTTCATCTTCCTTTAAAGGTGCAATAGTTTTATTTATTTATTTATTTTTCACTTGTACAAATAACCTGGGAGATATGTAGAACATGATAAAAATAATGGATTAAGTTGTGGCCTTAGCAAAAGTGCATCAAGTCACTTAGAAAACCTGTTTAAAAAAAATAGACTTCTGGTCTGGAAAGCTTGTTTGTGTTTGGATGTGCCTCCTGTCAATCATTTTAGAGTTCAAATCCTGTTTTTTCCCCGAAGATCCATAATCACTAATATCCCTCCAGCTATGTGCTAAATGTTCATCACTTGTCAGTTACTTTGAAACAAAAAGGTTCTGCTGAATATATGGTTTGTACAGTATGTAAGATGTACCTTTTTATAAGTCTTGATTCTTTTTTTATTTTAAAGTGCACCTATTATGTTTAAAAGTTTCAAAAATCAAAGCGTACGACAAACGGAGTTATTAACCCACAAAAGAAGGAACTGATTCTCAAGAACTGAAACGAGTCGTTAGTAATTCCAGACTTACTTCCTGTACTAACCTACATAGATTTGTAATAAAAATCCCTGGTCTCTGAAAGGAGGAGTTTAGAGTGAAACTTTTAGAATGGATCATTTAACGAGTCGTTTTTGACACTGGGTGGAAAAAAGGTAATGTTGCAATATAAATTATGAGCACATCAAACCCTCACACTATTTTATTTTATTTTTTTTACCTTGGATGCATATAAATCTATTGTACGAGACCTTTAAAACAAAATTAGGCACGTTTCAAAGCCATAATGGGTGCTCTTTAATTTTCTATAAGATCAACTCATACAGTAATGATGGCTTGAAGGGAATTGCAGGTTTATATTCATAGGCTCAAAAAGTATGATGTATTGTTCTTTAATTATTGTAGGGCTGCAACTAATGATTATTTTGATAATTGATTAATCTGATTTTTTTTAACTAAACTTTTTTTCAATTAGATTTTGTTTATTATAATAAAATAACCCCCCAATACCCTCAGGGTATTTGTGTGTGGACTTTTAAAAAAAAAATGCAAAAGGCACATATAGTTTTACTAATATAATCTTTAATTTTTACATTTAAACCTTTCAAACATTGGTCATTTGTCTACAGTTTGTCCAGTTTTAAGCAGCAAAACTTTAAATAATACCCAAAATATAAATAATCAAAAACAAAGGTAAAAATTTAGTTTTAGTGCATGGGGGATTTCTCCTCTGAACAAATTCACTCATGGAGAGCTGTTTCTTTCTGAAATAAATAAATTTAAAAAACAGCAATTGAGTATGCAAGAAGCAATTTATATGTAAATTAATATTTTCATTGTTTATAATGATAATTGCTGATGGCAACCATGATTAATATAAGAGATCTAAATAATATATAATTTATACATGTTTTAACCATTTTTTGCTAAATTTCTTTTACACAGACATGCTGTACTTCAGATGTGACAATATAAACCAAATATATCTCAAATATATAATTCATTCTGTTAATTTATTCTGTTAATTTATATAACATAGTAGAGCCGCAGTAGATGGCATTTGAAAAACAGATCAAAGTTAACTGTAGCAGACACACAGAGAAACGCAGCAAGCTAACAGGCTTGTTTAAAAGGACAGGAACAATTATACACTAACGCATAAGTATTCGATGAAAACCACTACAGTGACTACAAAATCTTTTACTGCTGCTGTTATCACCTGCCTTTAGATTGACTGCTTGACTTTGTTCACACCGTGTTTAATTTAACCTGTTTCTGTGGTAGCGCGATTTTAATCCATCAATATGCTGCACAACCTGATGCTCGAGACAAAATACATCTAGTGTGACTGTCCCGAAGTTAGTAAACAAAGCTTTTTACACAATAGCATGGAATTAAACTAGACTACACCATTTTCACATCTTCATATAATGTGGATATTACTCAGGTTTTTGCTTACCGTGCTGATGTTCCATCAGCGTCCATGACACCAACGTGTTTTCGTTTCATGTGCTCGTACATCACTGTGGTACTCCCGCGTCACACAAACTCCACTTTGAAGAACATGCACGTTACCATCTTTGCTGCATTTAATGTAAAATGCTCCCATGCCTTAGATGACTTGGGACGCACACTTTTTTTTTTACCGCCGGGTTATCTGTTTTGCACCTGTGTTTTCATGAAAGCGACGTCATACATAAACGCCATCCGTGACGTCAGCAGACCAACTAATCGATAATGACATTCATTGCCGAAGGTTTTCATAATTGATTATTATCGATTAGTTGTTGCAGCCGTAAATTATTTTAATCGTAATCACTCAGTACATCGTCTATTTGCAGGTATAGCATGACAAATAATTAACCTTGAAGCGTTCGTCCATCCATCCATCTTCTATACTTATTATCCTCTTCAGGGTGACGGGGAACCTGGAGCCTATCCCAGGGAACATTGGGCACAAGGCGGGGTACACCCTGGACAGGGTGCCAATCCATCACAGGGCACAATCACACACACCCATTCATACACTATGGATGCTTTGGACATGCCAATCAGCCTACCATGCATGTGTTTGGACTGGGGGAGGAAACCGGAGTACCCGGAGGAAACCCCCGCAGCAAGGTCCATCGAGGAAAGGAATTCCGTATTATAAGCTGATGTTTTCCGACTTCACTAACCAATTTAAAGATCTAAACATCGATTGGGTGGAAGACTCGAGCAAAGAAATATATCTTTTAATTGTTGATCGAGTTTATAGTAACCCTGTGGCTTTCAGAAATTTGGAGGAAGACCAAAACAAAGAATGTCTCCAAAACTTACAGAATAAAATCCTATCTGAACACCTGAGAGATACAACTTGGTTAGTCGCTGTAAGAAGGCTCCCAGTAAGAGCCGGTGTGAAATGGAGCTGTTTTGTAAAAACCAGTAAATGCCCGATGCCTAACTGTAATGAAGAGGAAACACTCGAACATTTCCTGTTAGAGTGTTATCGCTCTAAAGAAACATGGGATAAAATAAAAATCGTTGGTCTTAATATAGAAATAAATATGAACTCAATTTTCTATGGCATTTTTAAAGAAAATTGTAGCAAGACTCAGCATGACTTCATTTGGTTCATAATATGTTTGACTAAATCTAAACTCTGGAAAACAAGAACCAAAATGACTATAAATCAAACGTTTATATCCAGTGATATTATATTCAAAGACATTCAAAAAGAACTAAGAAGACTAAAAAGCAGCACATCTTGGTTTAAAGACTCTTCAGTGTGGGACTCTATTTGCGTGTAATTGTACCTTGACTATGTAAGTTTTTTTTTTCTTTCTTTCTGAATATGATTTTGTCATATCGGGTGGTAAAGGACTCGGCAAAGGAGGCGCTAAGCGTCACCGTAAGGTGCTTCGCGATAACATCCAGGGGATCACCAAGCCGGCTATTCGCCGTCTGGCTCGCCGTGGTGGTGTAAAGCGTATTTCTGGTCTGATCTATGAAGAGACTCGCGGTGTGCTGAAAGTGTTCCTGGAGAACGTGATCCGCGACGCCGTCACCTACACCGAGCATGCTAAGAGAAAGACCGTGACCGCCATGGATGTGGTGTACGCCCTGAAACGCCAGGGACGCACCCTGTACGGCTTCGGCGGTTAAACGCTCTAACACCGAACGACGCGAATACAACGGCTCTTTTAAGAGCCACCCACATGTCTAGAAAAAGAGCTGTTCCGTGTGTGAAAAAAGTCAAAAACCTTTTTCTTTCGTCACGCATAAGGCATCAAACGCTGTACACAAGTAGCATAAGAACTTCTATCTGTATACATAAAAAGAGGCAATCTATTAGTATTTTTGTAACAAACTATAAATATAACTATTTAATACTGTATGCACAGTACTAAATATTATTATAATGTGTTTGTTTAAAACGAGTTAGAAGACTGTTTTAGTAAAAACTTACTTATATATTTCTCTCTCTCTCTCTCTCTCTCTCTCTCTCTCTCTCTCACACACACACACACACACACACACACACACACACACACATATATATATATATATATATATATATATATATATATATATATATATATATATATATTTACATTCATTCACTTAGCAAACGCTTTTATCCAAAGCGACTTACAAATGAGAAAGATACAAGCATACAAAGATACAAAATTTTCTTGTGTGTACTTGCGCTTTCTATGAACGTGTATGCACACTTTGATAGATGAACCACTGGTCTAGTGGTGTTTTATACTTGAACAAGCTTTGTTTGCTTGGCTCTAAATCCCTAGTTTGACTTCATATGACCCACTGCTCCAAATGTTACTAGAACAATTTCAGCACATGGCCAAAACACAAGGTGAAATAGTTTTTCTCCAGCCAGGATATTAAAGAAGGCTCTATATGCCCTCTCTGTAGCTGGCATTATTGAGTTTTTGTGCAGTGCCTGATGAAACTGCTCTGTCTGGCAAGTTTTCTATTTATGAATCTTGATGGCTGAAGTCTATATTTTAAAGGTACAATAGGTCACACTTTCTATCAGAACATGTAAGACTAATCCTTTTGTAACAGAACTGAAGGTAAAGAAGCCAGAACACCTTGTCTGTAGTGAACCAGTAATATTCAAAAGATTCAAACTGTGTATATTTAACCTTTTTTCTTTGTGTTATATGTCTGCTCTGCTGCACATAAAATAATGCCAAGTCTCTTAGGAAGGAAAGGTTAAGGATTGTGTTTTGTTGTCATCTTATGGTCAGTTTTGGAAAATTGCACTGATGAGTATCTAGGGAAAATGCATCTGCACATTCCTCAGTAATTTCTTACGATAAATTCTTGAATCATTCAACACTATAAGCTCACGATGAGTTCATCTGTTGCATCACTGTTAGATGTTTACACAAAAGGGGAGGTTTAAGTGAAATATTAATCAAGTTGTACATGATTTTTGTATCATGTGTAACTTGTTATTCCTCCATTACAGTGAAGAGGAAATGGAAAATCATTACAATATGATTGAACAAATCAGAGAGGATGTCAGAGTGGGGGAACATGTGTAAAAGTAACCCCAACACATGCACAAGATGTTCAATTTATTTATCCACATCATGAATTATTCCTGTGTTTCCATTTGATTTCAAGCCCTTTAAAGTGAAAAAGCCATGCTGTGTTTGTGGCACTCCATGCTGACCTGGGTTTTTTCTTCTTCTTTTTTTCTTCCTCTTTTTAAGCTTGGAAGTGGAAGGATGGGAATTTTCTCAGGAATAAAATGTTTATCATTCATCAGTGGTCGTCTGCTATGTCTGGAGTTATGTTACTGCATCAATGTGTACAGATATTAATCTGCTCTCCCTGATGATAGTGATTCTACCTGTTCTACCTACTCTTTATTATTTACATTTTTGTGCACAAAGGGCTAGCTTCAAAGCAAGGTATAATTAGTAGTCTGATTTCACAATAAGCTAGAAACCAGAAAACACTTGATAGTGCAGATTTGTGCTTGCTAAAAACTGCTGCTGTACTCATCCTAGGATGTAGACACGAACACATTTGTTTGCCTTTTCCTCTATTACATCTGCATACTGGTAATGATTTGTAATCCCACTATCCAGTGTCAACAGGACCCTTTTGAGTTTGCTTCCTCTCTTAGGTTTCTTCTTCATGATGTCTCGGGGAGTTTTTCACCTCCAGCTTGCTCGATAGGGATCTAAATCTACATCTGTCAGTCCAGATGCTTTGTGACGATGTCTGTAAGTGCTATACAAAATGAAAAGTTCAACTAAAGGAATCCTCCAATAGTGATTTGCATTACAACAGCGAAATCTGAGAATAATGTCACTTTCTTTTTAATTAAATACGTAATATCTTTAATTGTGTATTTACAATGCAGCATTATTTAATTGATAGAAAAATAGTGCAGTCTCCTATACACACACACACACACACACACACATAGTTTTAGGATAGTTGGTTGCTTGGGAATGAACCCCCACACTCTGATGGTCCCTGAAATAATTACTTTATATAATACCACTTAGCTCAGCTTGGCAAGTCTGAGAATATTCAACAGCATGCGATGAATCTTCATGCCACAGTGGCTTCTGTAGCCACATCTATGGCAGTTAGTGTCAAATAGGTTCAGCAGGTTACACTTCTCGCTGGATGCCTGATGGTATATATTCAGATCAGACTGATGTCGTCCTGGATGATCTCAGTTAAAGTTGAATTTAAAGTTGAACAGTCCAGAGCCAAAAGGGTTAAAGCCCTGGAAACTCTCCCAGGCCCCATGGAAGTGGTGATGGCCTTCTCCGTGCTTGCTCTCAGGGTCCAGGGGGTCTTCACCCTTGTCAAATGAACTCCTCGTTTCTGCACAAGAACAGAGAAAAGGTGTCAGATATACCAGCATCTTTCGAGACTCGTGTTTTATATTACCAGAGGTCCAAACCGCTACAGTTTTCCCCCTTTTACAGTGATATAGGAGACACCTGAAAACTGCTTTTCTGCTATTTCAAAGTGCTCAAGCCAAACAGGAATAAAATTAGCCAATTCGCAAAGAATGTGGTACATGAACGACACATTCACTTCTGCAAGAGGTTAATTATTTATAACCGTCACACCGAACCAGTGATCGATTTATTTTTTTAACCGTTCCATCTAGGGAAAAACAATACCATTACATCCAATCTAATATACTGTTGATCGATGCACCTTGACATTTAGTCTACATGCTGCCCAAAAAAATTAAAGTCTGTCTGGACCTCTAGAAATTCTGCAATGTCAGAATAATAATAAAAGAATAGGATTTGCAGTGACCCACCATTCAATTTTCTTTTCAGTATTGTAGGCTATACTTTTTAATTACTAAAATGAAAGGAAAATTCATTTTACAGACATACAAACAAGAATGTGTTAATCAACAGTCAATATATTTTATTAAGGTCAGAATCAGCCAGCCGTCCATTGTCTGTACCCCTTATCCTACACAGGGTCGCGGGGAGCCTAGAGTCTATGCCAGGGGACTCCGGGCATAAGGCTGGGATGCCATCACACACCCATTCACACACTACAGACAATTTAGAGATGCCAGTCAGGTTACAACACATTTCTCTAGACTGGGGGTGAAACCGGAGTACCCAGAGGAAACCCCCAAAGCACGAGGAGAACATGCAAACTCTGTACATACAGAGCAGAGGCGACAATCGAACCCCTAACCCTGGAGGTGTGAGGCAAACGTGATCACCAGTCAGCCATCGTGCATTAGAGTTCATAATTGTTCTAAAAATACTAACAATACATGCAGGCCTGACATACACTTATGTTAATTTTGTAATAACTGTATAAAGTAAACTTATACTGTATGTGTCGCGACAGACCGACAGCCGGCGCACAAGGAACTAAAATCGCTCCTCCCGCGACTGCCGCGCTGGCGCTGAAGAGACAGCCCCGCTTCAATGTTTTGGACAGTCGGAAAGCACGTGGAGGTGGGCGGAGCCGCAGACACACCCTCGGGCGATGAATGGCGCGCCGCACGTGAAAATTCCACCATCCAGCAGACGAAGGAAAAGTGGAAGGCCGCTCTTCCGCTCGAAAGGAGAGAGTCCTCTCACATGACGTGTGTCTGGCTTACTGCCAGCTATCAGTATTGTTGGTTTTGTATGTTTTCTTTCAGACGACCCGGACCCGAGCGAATTCTCCCCTCCCTAGCTACAAACGCGGCATTGCCTGACGTCTGAGAAGAGCCCCTGTTTCTCCGGAAAGCCCCGGAGCGACTCTGGCAACCCCACAATACACTGACCTCTCACCACACGCTGTCACGCCCACACGCGAGCACACACACCCCCCTCCAGAACGTTATAAATAAAAATAAATCTCACTTGTTAACGTTACGACGGCCTCCCGTGTGTCTGTCTCCACCCACCGCTGGGTAATTTCCCTATATATGATATCATAATATTTCTGCAGATTACAGTTAAATATCAGTTCAACCAATACAATTAACCGTTTATGCTGCAAGCATGGATCCGATCCGTCCTTTCCAACAAAATGCATGTTTATTTCTCTTTGACTGTTAGTTATTTTGGCAGATCTGTATTAGCAAAAAAATCAAAAACATATCACAGACTGTGTTCAACATCCCCACTAATCACCAAGTCACAACCATAATTTCTGTTAATTTGATCTGAATTCCAATCTGATTCATCCTTCTTTATCTGCAGCTGTACTTACTTATATACTGTATTCCTCATCTATGTAAAACTATTCAAGCATGGGACACAAAAACCAACATCAAAAAACGGCTTAGCTTGGTATTTTTATATTAGCAGACAAAACTGATTGAGGGTTTACCTGGCTCAGTGAGCACTTCCTTGGCCTGTGCGATGTCTATGAACTTCTTCTCAGCCTTGTTCTTCTCTTCAGGATCCTGGAAGTTGTCTGGGTGTCACTGCTGTGACAACTTCCTGTAGGCTTTAATGAGCTTCTTCTGGGCTATCCTAGTGGTCACACAAGCCCAGCCGTTTAGAACACATTAAAACATGACACACTTCAATATCAACCTAAGAAGCCAAAGGGTAGGTGACGGTCATTCTCGCTGTACTCCTTAGCACTTTCAAAGTCCTTAATGGCTGCATAGATGTGATGAACTCTGATTCAGGGGATCAGTCCCAGCTCTAATTTAGTCTAGGCCATCTACGGCAGTTAATTCAGCTAATAAAGACTCGTATGAAGCTGTGCTTGATTAGGGGTGATTAGAAACTAGACTCTCTATGGGTAGGGAGCTCAGGGGGAAATCTACAGATAGCAAATAGCAAACTAAAATGGACCGTCAAGTGCATATACACAAATGCAATGTTGGTTGTAAAACATAAACAACTACAGTTGCACATGTTTGAGGCTCTATTTGTAACTGTTAGTAATGTAAATTTTGAGTTTGATCAGCAGTAAAACAACTATAATCTATAGGACGTGTGAAATGTGACACTTTTCAGCAAAACAAACTCTAATTCTACTTTTGACTAAAGGTCATAACTAGTCATTTCCGACCTCCGACTAGGAAAAGGAACGAACTCGGAATTCCTACTTGGGATACTCTCCACAACCACAACATAAGGGCTATGTTGATTTGATGTCACTTGCTGAGCATCAACAAAATAGCACCTCTTACCTTTAAATGAGTTATGCTGTATATAGACAAGCATTTGTTTAAGATCACTCAACATCTTAGATCGAGCACATCTGGAGGTTGTTAAACTGACTATACCAGGGATGTCCAGTCTCCAAGCAAAGGGCCGGTGTGGGTGTAGGTTTTCATTCCAATCAAGCAAGACCACATCTGATTCCACCTGTTTAATCAGTTGAGCTTGGCTTTCAATAGACTCAGGTGTTGTTTCTGTTTTCTTTGAAAGCATGTCTAGTCAGATAACTAAGTTTAAGGGCAATTTCAAAGTAAAAGGAAAATGGAAATACAACTTGGCATCATTTTCACTATTGCACAAACAACACAGCTACAGTATAATCAGTTTTCATCATGTTTTATTGTGATCTGTGAGATGATGCATGCAATGGCCTTGACGGTGGTATTAGCATGAAAACTGAAGTTTGTTAATGATGTAATTAATGTGAACAGAGTGTACAGATAGGTCAATCGGGAGCTAAATTTTACTGGCACCAATATTAGTATGTTGTCGAACTTGAATGTGGGTAATACAAGAAACCAAAGTGAAAAATGACCAACAGGTCAATGAAAGAAGTCTAAACTAAAAAGTAAACTCAAAATTTTCACTACAAAATGAATCCTGGATGCCACCTGTTAATTATAAAGATCAATATGCAAGTTGTTCATGGTGGATTTTTCCTTTAATGACTTAATTTTCCTTTAATGACAAGTCAAAGAGTTACAGTAGGCTCCCTCTCTGAAGTCTTGCCTGTGACAAATCACCTGTTACCACCAACTCTTTTCAACATGATGCATGTCAATCTTCTTTTCATGTCTTATCATGGAGTAAAACTCACCGATGTGAAATCAGGTTTAACTCGATGTCACGTATCGTGACGGAGCGGAGATAGGACGGATGCAATTGCAGTATGAACAGTTGTTTATTTTAAAAGAGAGACAGGCAGACAAATCCAAAACATAATCCAAAACAGGCGAAGGTCAGGCGATCGGCAAACAGGCATACACAGGGTTAAACATGAATCAAGGTCGTGTCACGGAAAACAGGGTCGATAAACTAAACGAGAAACATCAACTATGACGAGGAACTGGGAGCGGATAATCCAGCGTGAACGAACTCTAAACATGGACCGTGACTATGACTACCATACGAACCAATCTAACTCTAGGATAATCTTCCGCGTTGTGTGCTGGGAGGCGCGCGGTATATATGTGGACATGATCAGCGTCTAAACTGATCAGCCTCTAAACTTGCTGAGGGCAATACAGACACACGTGAAATCCCAGCCAATGACAGAACAGGGAGGAGACATGACAGAAACAAACAAAACACACGTGTCCAGATGTCACTACTGTCAACAACGGAAAAGCAGGTGCTCGCGCATTCGCGCTTAGAGCACGCTGCTTCAAGGGGAAATCATGACACTCGATGACTTTGCTTAGATCCGGTAAAGCGGATTTAGACTTGTCCGTGGCCAGGTAGACGGTGGCTCTTCTGTAGTAGGCCAAGTATTTTTTCGGGTCACCGTCTACACACGGATGTCAGAAAGTGGTCGGTTAAGATTCAGACAGAATTTTTTTTTTTTGCAGAAATAAAGAAATGATTGCTGGTGACTTTCTGAGAAAAGCTCACCGACTCACCAACAGCTGCGTGGAAATGGGAAAGTGCGTCGGCCAGGTGTCCGGCAGCCAGGAGCTTCTTCCCCATCTCCAGGTGCTTCTCGACACTGTTCTCACTGCTGCACAGCACTCCTTTAATCAAAAGTAAACTCCGGCCAGGATATAGTAAAGTAAAAATATAGTGACAAATGGTTGGGTAGAATAATACCATTGCATTTCACTATGCTTGCAATTATTATTATTATTATTATTATTATTATTATTATTATTATTATTATTATTATTATATATATAATAATAATAATAATAATAATAAGACATGGACACTGTAATTTCCCTGTGTCATTTTTTAAATACAAAGCACACATCATTATCTTGGACTTTATCATAATCATCAGCTCATTATCAAGTCACATCTCTTTAGAGTCTATAGAAAAGCTTGGCTTTGTATGTAGAGTACTACTTAGTGCACTAGAAGAAACTTGTGAGATTCATTCCTTAAGACTAGTGAGGTCTAATGAAAAGTATTTCTGTAGAATCTG
This sequence comes from Ictalurus punctatus, assembly GCF_001660625.3. Lineage (NCBI taxonomy): Eukaryota > Metazoa > Chordata > Actinopteri > Siluriformes > Ictaluridae > Ictalurus > Ictalurus punctatus. Next base: position 22,734 of record NW_026521100.1, read on the forward strand.
TACAGCTGTGTGACAGTTCAGTTTCCACACTATCTATCCAGTATATGAAGTCAGTACCTTCTTACCTTCGTATCGAAGATCCAGCAGCACAAGCACAAAGGGCACATAATTTACTAGTTTGTATGCGACTGGTGTTATAGTTACCATGATATAATGTTTTGTTTTGTTTTTTTTGTAAACTCAGGTGTAGGAATATGAAGGCTTGGCTACAATGATGTTTAAAGAAGATAACCACAGCGCAGGACATGGTTTCCTCACATGCATATGATAAAATCAGCTGCTGATTTGGTCTTTTTAATGTGTTCTCACTGAACATGAGACTAGTTAAGCAATGAAGGCAATACATCCCAGACCATAATATTTTCTGGACACAGCTTGGACACACTTTATTTGAACTTCCAATACACCAGGCACAAGAACAGTTTCTTTCCAGAGGCCTTCATTCATGGCCCTTAAAGAGTATTCTTAATCTTCAATACAATGTCACTGTAACCTGTGATATACATATCAGTTATTGTATAAACGATTACAATTATTTATTATACATATTTTTTGCATTTAGCAATTTCATTATTTACATATAAGTCATATATTACAAGGAACAACTCCAATTTATTGTTGTTGTTTTGTTGTGTTTATCTAGGCAAGTTAATATTAACTATGTAAACACAACAAAACAACAACAACCATAAATTGGTTATAGATATTGCGATAAATTAGGTCACAATACACTTTTCTATGATGTTGTAGGTAAGGTGATATCCATCCATCCATCCATCCATCTTCAATACCACTTATCCTTCAGGGTCACGGGGAACCTGGCGCCTATCCCAGGGAGCATCGGGCACAAGTATATCCATTCATACACTACGGACACTTTTAGACATGCCAATCAGCCTGCCATGCATGTCTTTGGACTGGGGGAGGAAACCAGAGTACCCGGAGGAAACCCCCACAGCACGGGGAGAACATGAAAACTCCGCACACACAGGGCCGCAGTGGGAATCGAGCCCCCGACCCTGGAGTGAGGCGAACGTGCTAACCGTTAAGCCACCATCCACCTGGTATTGTGATATCTTTTTTTAGTAATTACAAAATAAATAGAATTGAATGAAAGCAGCTAATTATATGTAAATTTGCTGATGTTTTTAAAAAGCCTAATCTTTCAAATATCTCCCTCCTTTAAAAAAAAAACAAAACTATTTTCAGTGTTAGAATTTAGTTTTTGTAGGAATGAAATAAATAAAATATCTAACTCAGTTGAACAGTTCTTACTTGTTACTACTGGTACTACTTGTATTGTTCTCTGCTAGATATATATCGCTTTGCTTGTATTTTTCTCATTTGTTAGTCGCTTTGGATAAAAGCGTCCGCTAAGTGAATAAATGTAATGCACTTTAAATCTATTCATTTATTTTACATCCCCCCCCATCTGTTTACATGTTTTCACATCACGGCTACTTTGGTGACAGTTTGTTAGCTAAATTATATAGCATGATACATATCCCTGCTTGAGTGTGCGGGCATACTTGGCCAATAAAACTGATTCTGAATCTGATTCAGAAAAATGGCAGTGATCCGTACGGAAGCCGAAGGAATCGACTCTTATTGAAGAGCTGAGCCAAAGGATTCGGTTCACTTAAAAGAGCCAGTGCTTTCCGTCACTGAAGGAAGTGAAGTGCGCGGTGAAAAAGCATCATAATGGACGCTACAGTGGCATGTAATAATTGTGGCTTACCGTACACGTTGTCTGGTAAAAAAAAAAAATGTTTTAAACAAATTCTCTGTATTTACTTATACAAGTATTTTCCGGACGCATCTTGGTTACACACTGCTGAATGCGCTGAATGCAATGTGGTTTCAGAACACACCTAATTAACCTAATTAGCTAGTGAACCTTTGACAATTAGCAGACTACATCCTCAAAGTGAGCGTTTTAAAGCTAAACAATGAGACTTAATTGATAAACATGGCCTTCAAGTTAGCTTGAGTTTAGTTGGCTAGCTAGCTAACGTTTTGCATTAAAGCTTAATTTTCTTTTTTTTTTTTTTTTTTTTTGCAGCGTGGTTTCTTAAAAATGATAAACAACCAAATTCCACACAGCAAATGTTAGCCATGTGAAATGTTAAGAGCAGTGGGGGAAATTTCCTCCATGTGATGTTTAGCTTCATAAATAAGTGAACTTGATGTTTTTTGGTGGTTTTGTTGCTGTTTACAGAGGGTGAGGTTGTGGGGAGGCTGCCCCATGTGCTCTTCTGTGTGGAGTGTCTCTGCTCTCTGGAGTGTCCTCAGGACTCCAACTCTGTCCCCTCAGTCAGCTGTCCCGAGTGTAGGGTGAGTACTCTTCACAACTCCTGTCCATGCAGCCATCACTCCCTTACTGCGCTACAGCATGTCAACCAGCTTTCACAACTCTTTTTAGGGAAAGTAGCTAAAGCATGCTCAATTTGTCACCAGATGACACCATAGACTAATTTTTTCCAATTACTTATGATATGGCAATGAATATTACTAACTAGTTTTAAAAAAGAAAGCGAGGCAGATAGGGTGCCGATACTTGTAGAGTTGCATAGATATATCATGAACATGCACATTTTTTAACGCGTTTACAAATGAAGAAGGCAGGCAAAAAGAAGTCGTGAAAGGTGAGTAGTCTGAAGGAAATGGTTACTCGTTTGTCAGCATCAACAAGAAAAGTGTTTAAAATGAAGAACTATGGGACAGTAAAGTTTTTTTAAACATAACTTTCTCAGATTTACTAAGTAGATAGCTTTAGTTGGTCATTACTACACACCATAACGTTAGATAAGTGTGTCTGAGTTTAGTATTTATGCAGACCTTTTATATATATATTTTTTTATGTCTCCACCACTAAGTCTGTCCATCCATCTAAGGTTCTCATTAATGCAATATCTCAAGAACCAGTGGTTGAATGTTTGTAGGAATTCTATAGACTATATAGTTGTTGTAACCAGCAGATGACTTGATTAGTATTTGGAATTGATAAACAAATATCAACAATCAAAAATAAACGAGGTCACAGCAGTTTCATGTTTAGGAACTCAAGGCCCTTTACTGCTCTATTTCCCCACCTCATGCTCTGCTGCAGTCGACAACAGTGGTGCTGAAATGACTGTCTGTTCAGCACCTGGGTGGCAGTAGTGTGAGGAGCGTTTTTCACCTCTTCAACAGGTTCACATGGTACCTGTAAGTTTCTGCTCGCTTACCGGCTGCTGCAGGCGTTATCGTCAGCTGCTGGAGGCTGGCCTCCATTAGTTGCTGCAGCATGGAATCCATGATTTTATTTTTACATTTTTTATTATTATATATTTTTTCCTTTATTTTTTATTTGGCCGGGTCTGTGCTCATTCCCGCATCCTTCACCAGACTTACAAATGAGAAAATACAAAATACAAGCAAAGCAGTATATCAAGCAGAGAACACTGCAAGTAGTGCTACAATAGAAGATTTTTAATTGAGTTCTAGAAGATGCAAAAATGTAATCAGCCCTGAGATTCTAACCAGCGACCTTGGCATTCTTAACACCACGCACTATTTAACTGAGCTACATTGCCACATATATAATATATCATAATAGTTTCGAAGAGAATTTTTAAGCGAATATTTGTAAGTGTCCAAAATTATATGGACGGCGCTCCGTGCAGCGGGGAAAGCACTCAGACATAGCCCGGGGAGGGAGCGTCATGTCGCACAGACTCTGGCCAGCTCCAGGCCGATCATCGCTGATTTTTTCCCGGGTGTTGAAGAGTTACCATTGATGAAATTCTTACTTTACATTTATTTGGTAAAAAGCTTAGACTTTTCCGGAGCATTCTGCCGTTAGGGGCGATGAAGAGTTCCTGGATAGCAAGCACATTAGGCCGATTCTGGTAGAAATGCGCGACTGTCGGCTCAATGCCGGTATCGGTGAAAAGGTAATTGCCCAGAGCCCTGCTGACCGTTCACACCACTTCTCGTTGACAGACGGTTTTTGCTATGTGGGCCAATCTCGGCTGAAAGCAGGTGTACTTGCGGCAGGTCCATACTCAGTGTAGCGGTGTGTATCTGCTTTTTCGAGTTCGTTAAGTCACAGACGGGCCACAGCTAAAATTAAGGAGCTCAGCCGCCTGGAAAAAACTTTTGACGGTTAAATCAGTTAGGATACTCGAGGCTGCAGTCATTCTTCGTTTTCAAGAGGAATCATTTCAGCTGAAGAAGGTAAGTAATTTAATTGAGTAATTTCAGTCTACAATATTGTTTGATATTTAAAATGTCAGGGAGAAAATGTTTTTTAAAAATCTTTTCAACGGTATGTGTGATTGTGACAAGAACATCAGACGGTATCCTAGCAGCTAGCTAGCCGGCTAGCTAATTTAGGTTAAGTTAAGAGGCAGCTTGACACTTTTTTTTTTTATAAAGCTTTTTTAATTGCTCTACAAATAAGATAAACTCCTAGTTTATTCCTTCCGTTCCTGTTTTACTACTTTTTATTTAACTTTTTTAATATATTGTGTCAGAAAACCCACACAGTTTGCAGCATGCTGTGTCCCGTTATTAGATTATATTGTCCACTTGGCAGTATAACAGACCTGTTGTTCGGCTCAACACTGTATTTCTTATGTGCAATTCTTAGCCATAGTCTAGCAATATACTAATTTTTTGTCTCATTGAGTGATCCTGAAGGGATTGAATAAAGTTTAAATGCAACTGTATTTTACAGACAGCGATAAAGAGGGCAGGACCTGGTCAGACCTCCAGTCAGACGTGGAAGTGTCTGGGTAAAGACCACCAAGGTGTAAAACATGCAGATATTTGTTCAGCACATCGCTATTCCTTGATGCTTTGAGAGCATATTCAAAGTTGTATTTTTCATGAAACATTGTAGAATTTGGCAATATAGTCAATATTTTACACTCTTACAGAGATGCTGCAGAACTGGCAGCCGATGGACGATATGCCGTGTGAGCGTATTCTTCTGCTTTCTGATTAACTTTCTTTGGTAGGTATTAATTAACCGTGATTTCCACTCAGCCATCTTACTGGAATTGTGTAGGTTACCAATAAGACTGAGGATGGAGTTGTATAGTTGTATAACAAAATATATTTTATTTTCTTTATCATAGCCATGCTGAGGGAGGTGTTGACTAAATTAGAGATGGTGCTGGACCAACAAACCACTGAGATTGCTTCAACTACAGGAGGTCCAGCTGCAGCCTTTGGATGTTGAAGATTTACTGCCCTGCAAGACCTTCCTCAACTGCGTAGTCTGGAGCGAAGGATGCAACAGAGCCCAGATTACAAGCAAGATCTGGTGAGAATTTTTTTCTTTTTTTTTTGTTAACAACTACTTGCACAATTACACAGCGACTGAGAGCATTTCTGTTTTCTCAAGGTGACACACTCGTACTCAAAGCACAATGTTCAACACCACTTTGATATGAGGGAACAGTTATGACCTACTCTTTAGTAGAGATGGAAAACATGGAAAACACAAGCCGTGGTAATCCACGGCTAGATGTGCATTAAACGATTTTAATGCCTGATGTGGAGGAAATGAACCACTCGTTCAAATCGTTTAATGCACACCTAGCCATGGATTACCCCGCCTATACCATGGTCTTTCCACAATTAATAACGTTAAAGCTGTCATTGGTTTAGAAGCACAAACTTTGATTAGAAGTTTAAAATGATCGTTAATTTTTATTAGTTAAGTCGTTAGATCTGGAATTTTGCCCGATATATATCAGACACAGAGATAAAGTAGTATGATAAGATTACATTTATTCGAATGAATTGACAGATATCTATCAGAGAGAGAGAGAGAGAGAGAGAGAGAGAGAGAGATTAAGCGTGTATGAATTACCTGCATCATGTGTGCCTCTCAGCAGTCAGTGTTGCGCAACAGTAGTGTAGTAAAACTGAGAGTTGAATTACTTCAGAAACAGTGCTCTTACCACCTCGTTGCTGAGAAATATCATGTAGCTTTTCACCAGCAAAGCTATTTTTATTGTTAAAGTTGCAGACAGCGCTGGCAAGAGGTGTCTGTTCATATGAATGTCAATGTATGCTCGAGTGTCTGTGCGTGTGTGTGCATGTAGGCTGCGCATTGATTTAGAAATGATCACGGTGATCAAACTGACTGGAACTACCTGTGCAATAAACGGTTATAATGCACACCTTCCAGCCAATCAGAATCCAGTATTCACAATGACCATGGTATAAGCATAATTAATGCTTATGATTCATAATGACTGTATGATATGTATTGCTTTATTCCAAAGTTCATAGAAACCTCTTTACGCCTAAAGCTGCAGCGATGGAGGTCGAGGGGACCATGAAGAGGTGGCTCCAGCTGGCATCAGATCAAGAGTGTGGGTGCAAGAGAAGTCTTTTGCAAAAAGAAGGTATGTAGAGTGTTTTAACTGTGGTGTTTTTGTGGTATTTGTTAAAATGTTCATACTGTAGTCTATTTTTAATTGTTCATAAAAAATGTTTTTTAAAAAAATCCTTGCTGTTTTTAAGCGGTTGAATTAGTGTGCGTGTTTGTTGGTAGCTGGGTGGGTACACAGTTGCGGTCGGAAGTTTACATACCCCTTGCAGAATCTACAAAATATTAATACTCTTAACAAAATAAGATTGATCCTGTGTGATCGTTGGGAACTCCATTGTGCGAAACGTCCGCGTCGCTTCAACAAGGGGTAAGGTGCACACACAGTTTTTCTTTTGTTTTGTCCTTGATGTCGCTGAGCAGCTACCAGGAATCCTGAAGAAGGACTAGCGCATTGGAGCGGTCGTGCTGCACGTGGGGGCAAACATCAGGCTGTGGCAGGCGGAGGTTCTGAAGAGGGACTTCTCCAGCCTGATCGAGACGGTACGAGGCAGATCACCCACCGCGAAGATCATCGTCTCTGGACCTCTTCCCTCATACAGAGGTGGAGCTGAAAGGCTCAGTAGACTTCTTGCTTTGAATGACTGGTTAGTTTCTTGGTGTAATGAACAGAATCTGCTGTTTGTTAATAACTGGAATCTGTTCTGGGATCGGAACTGCTGTCAGACAACATCTCCAAGACGCTACAGACCAAGTGACTGTCTACCGTAAGCACATTTTCCTACAATAACAAAGTTCATCATAAGCAATGTTCAGTTAATAGTCCAACACCTGTAGTACATTCTATAGAGACTGTGTCTGTTCCCCGAGCTATACAATTACATAGACAATTTCAGAATGTTTGTTTTAGTAACCTAATTAACCTAAAATTAGATCATACATCCAGCACCTTTAATCTGAAGCTAGGACTATTAAGCATTAGATCTCTTGCGTCTAAGGCTCTTATTGTTAACGACATCATTACTGATCAGGAATGTAATTTAATGTGTTTAACGGAAATTTTGATTAAACCAAACGAGTACATGGCATTAAATGAAGCCAGTCCTCCTGGATACAGTTATGTACATCAGCCTCGTTCAGCTGGTAGAGGAGGAGGTGTTGGACTCATCCATAGTCAAAATCTAGCCGTCACACAAAAACCTAGTAATAAATTTAATTCTTTTGAAATTCTTTATACCAGCATAACTTATGTAGCCACTAAAAATAAGTAAATTCCTCTAATTATTATTTACAGGCCCCCAGGGCCATATGCTGAATTTCTTAGTGAATTTGCAAACTTTATCTCAAACCTGGTTGTGTCTGTAGATAAAGCATTAATCGTCTGTGATTTTAATATTCACTTTGATATCCAGAAGACCCTCTGAGAACAGCGGTTGTGTCCATCTTAGATTCAGTAGGGATTAATCAGAACGTAATCGGGCCTACTTATAATGGTGGTCACACTCTTGACCTCATACTAACATACGGATTAAATATAGAAAATATTATAATTTTTCCGCAGTCTAAAGTTGTCTCAGACCATTATCTTATCTCTTTCATAATACGAATGGATCATAATATTTCCACCTCGCCTTGCTACCGCATAAAGCGTGCTTTCACATCAGCTACTGCACCGAGCTTCATAAATAACCTCCCAGAGACATCAATTATATTTGGATCACCGTCTGATCCGATAGAACTCGATTAGGTGACTGAAAGCTTACAGTCAACACTCCGCTACATGCTAGATAGAGTGGCTCCACTCAAAAGGAAAATAATTAGAGAGAAAAAGCTAGCACCCTGGTATAACGATCAAACGCGAACCTTAAAACAGACAACTCGACAATTAGAACATAAATGGCGTCAAACCAAACTGGTGATATTTCAAACAGCATGGAAGGAGAACCTACTGAAATATAGGAAATCTCTTAGCGATGCTAGAAAAGTCTCTCCACCTTAATAGGAGACAACAAAAACAATTCTAGATTTCTATTCAACACAGTAGCAAAATTTACTAGGAATGAAACCACCACAGAGAGAAACACTCAATCACAATCATTACATAGCGGTGAAGATTTCATGGAACTTTTTATTGGTAAAGTTGAAAATATTAGATGTGAAATTCAGGCTATTAAATTAAAACCAGACAGTATTATAACTAACCCTGTAGACGATGATATAGCAATATCGGATTAATGTTTAGAATGTTTTACTCCCCTTAGAGAGACCGAACTAGCTTCATTAATCTCTTCAGCAAATTCATCAACTTGCATACTAGATCCCGTACCTACATGTCTATTTAAACAGATTTGTCCTGGAGTAATTGAACCATTTTTAAATATAATCAACTCTTCCCTTAGCACTTGCTATGTACCTAAATCATTTAAATTAGCAGTTATTAAACCCCTGATTAAAAAACCTGACCTTGACCCCTCTCAACTGTCCAGCTATAGACCAATATCTAATCTCCCCTTCATCTCCAAGATCTTAGAAAAAGTTGTACACAGCAGTTATGCTCGTACTTACATAGGAATAACATTCATGAAATGTATCAGTCAGGACGTAGACCTCATCATAGCACAGAGACAGCGTTAGTTAAAGTAGTAAATGACCTTCTACTGACCTCTGATCAGGGTTTGTCTTGTTGCTTGTGTTACTTGACCTTAGTGCAGCTTTTGATACTATAGATCACACTATTCTCCTTGATAGATTAGAAAATGTTGGCATTAAGGGAACAGTCCTCTCCTGCCTCAGGTCTTATTAGACCGATCGTTATCAGTTCAGTTTGTAGATGTAAATGGAGACTTCTCCATGAATACTGAGGTTAAATTTGGTGTTCCACAAGGTTCTGTTTGAGGCCCACTGCTTTTTATTTTGTATATGCTACCTCTAGGTCAAATTATTCATAAACATGGAATGAATTTCCACTGTTATGCTGATGATACAGAGCTGTATGTTTGCAACTGAACAATAACAACAATAAACAACAACTGAAGAATAGCGAAAAACTTCTGTTTTGTAAGTCAACTGTTTTGTAAGTCAAACTTTTTAATGTTCACCTGGATTTGACTCCTATGTGACTAAATGATGGAATTGTATCTTATGTTGGACCATGTATTCCAGAGATTTTTTATTTGAATTTCTTGTAGCGTGCTTACTTGAAGACGATGAGGCAGAGCAGCATCGGAGAGACAGTTCGCTCCATTCTCCAAAGAATCGGGGAGAACAGTCTGTAATGTATGTTTTTGTTGAAAGTGTCAAAAGGTGGGAAGCTGGCTTTGACTGATCAGGATGAAGTGTATCGCCTTGTACACTGTGAGTATGAAGGATAAAAAATGTATACCGTAATTTTCGGACTATTGAGCGCACCTGAATATAAGCCGCACCCACTAACTTTAAAAAGAAAAAAAAATTGTACATATATAGGCCGCACTTGTCTATAAGCCGCAGGTGTCCACGTTGTAACGCGAGATATTTACACAGAAAGATGTTACACAGATAGATTTTTTTAACTTTTAATTAAATACATACCGTAAATGCTTTTTTTCCTGAACAGTGCATGCCAAGCTTACGTGCAGCAGCTCTATTTCCTTCTTCAACAGCCAGATCGATCGCCTTTAACTTGAAAGCTGCATCAAATGCATTTCTTCGTGTGTTTTCCATGATGAGGGTGTGTGCATGAAGCGTAAAATGACTGATCTGAAGAATTTAGTGTGAGTGTGTTTGATTTAATTCGAACAATTTCATTGGTCCACTGTGACCTGTTCTGTAATTTCATTGGTCCGATGTGACGAGGCTAAATGTTTTGGCGGCATGAAGCTCGTTAACCCGTAAAAATCCATAAATTAGCCGCATCATTGTTTAAGCCGCAGTGTTCAAAGCGTGTGAAAAAAGTAGCGGCTTATAGTCTGGAAATGACGGTACATGACAGTATATGCCTCCTTTGCAAACTCTTGAAAAGAAAGTCTTGCCTTCAGAAATTGGACATTTTCTCTGTTATTGCATTCCAAGGCTGAATGTTTTGTTGATATTTATGTTACAGATATTGCCGAACAAGCACATGGACGTGAATATACTGTTGCCGGTTGCAGAGAGGCCATCGGCAGCTACCTAAAAAATGCCCCAGGCAGGAAAAGTGGCAAGAAACATATTATGAGTGTTTATGATGAAGGTTAGAATTTAAATCTACAACTTCTGTGATTCTTTTTCTTTTCTCATTCATACAAATGTGCCATTGTGTAACACTGTTGACTGACTCATTAGTTTTTATATCCATTTGAAAAGCAAAAACCTTTCCACTATGCATATAACTGAAAGTGCATACATGCTCCAAACCTTTTGTGAATACTGATGATTGATTTGGAGGTTTCAAATTATGAGTGAATTGTGGTTCACTTTCTTGCGATCAGGAATGTGTAGCTAATGTCTGTAGTTTTACTGTTTCCGAAATTGTTGGTTCAGACTGCATCATATAGTACATGTATATAACAATGAAATGAAATGCCATATATTCAGATATATCCACTGTCTGTTCACAGCAGAGCTACGTGGGATCTCCAGTGCGTCCTGCAAGAATTGGGCCTGAGTCCAGTTCAGATTCAATTTTGTAATCTCATTCCTCTCCCTTGCGTGACAGCCTCCAAACAGTACAATTCTAATGAGCTTGAATATACGGGGAATTCCATTGGGTTTGATGTCTGACTAATTAAAGACCCACCTCTTCTATGAACACCTAACCAACTCATAATAAAAAAAAAATTATTTAAAAAAAAAAATGCACTTACACCTCTAGTCTGCACTTTGCTTCTTCTAGAATTCAATGAATAGATCTTGTATGGTAGCTGCTCTTGTATTGTTCTCTGCTTGATATATCGCTTTGCTTGTATCTTTCTTATTTGTAAGTCGCTTTGGATAAAAGCGTCTGCTAAGTGAATGTAATGTAAATGTAATAAATTGTTTTCTTTGATTAGCAATACATAGGTACTATATCTGGCTGTTTTGTGTGTTACAATATTGAATGTCATTTTTCAGCTATTCACTTTGTCTGCATTTACTAAAATTCATGCATGTTTATTAAAAATATTCACGGAGTTTGTTAAACTATATAATTGTTGTCTATCATTCATAAGATTCGTCATGGGAATTCCATAGACCAGAATCTAACATCCACATTATTGAAGCATTGTTTAATTACGGATTTTTTTAAGCATGCGGTATGTTATATGCTTTAATTGTATCTTGCCACATAATGTTGGAAAATGAGTACTTGTGTACTTTTCAAGAAATTAGATACAAAAAGGATTACACATATCTGATTAGAAAAAATAGCATCGTAATGTGTGTAACTTTGTGTATAAATATTTGTGTAGTGTATTTACACCACATTATGAGGTGTGTGTATATACAGCCAATTACAAAATACTATGTGCATGTTGAGTTTTTCTGGAATTCCATATCCCAGTTTTACTGTTTTATAAAGCACTGAATGGTTTGGGTCCAATATATATTTCTGATGTACTGGTACATTATGAACCATCCAGACCTCTGAGGACATAAATATGAGATTCCATGAGATACTTGGAAATCTAACACTATATATATATATATATATATATATATATATATATATATATATATATAATAATATAATGTCCCCTTCTCTCTGTACCACGTTCTAAATTTTCAAACTGCCCAAGAAAGAAAATTTGCTGTTTTCTGAGACGATGAAGTGGCTCTTAAAAGAGCCTTTGTGTATATTAGATGGAGTTGTCGTTTACGAGCGCTCTCCGCGAATACGCCGGGCCAGCTGAATATCCTTGGGCATGATGGTCACTCTCTTGGCCTGCGTTGTCTAGATTTGACATATCAAAAACAATACACGGCGCTTCTGAACTGTTTAACAGCATTATTATTATTATTATTATTATTATTATTACATTTTTAAAGAACATACCCTCGATTCTTGACATGGAAATGTTGTTTGTAAGTTTACATTGAAATAATATATCCAGATATCTGTACAGCTGCTTTGTGACAATGTCCATTATTAAAAAACGCTACATAAACTAACAAAATGCAAAGGTTAGATACAGCAATGATTTAATACAACTCCGTTCAAATGAATACAGAGGCCTGCTCAGACACCACAGCGTTTAAAAACTCGACATTCGCGGCGTCATAAACGGGGAAAATGGTCACGCATACCACCAGGATAGGTCTAGAACTCTGAACGCTGCTCCGATTTCACTATATATGTGCGCGCGCTGGCCAGACAGACGGAAAGAGACACGGTATACAGACAGCACACCAACACATTTAAAGCATATTCACACATGATGATGATGATGATGATAAATAGTTTGATATTTCTGTAAAGCTGCTTTGAGACAATGTCTATTGTAAAAGCGCTATACAAATAAATAAAAATTGAATTGATAAATATACTGCTATGTATATTATATAATGTTAAAGTACACAAATTGATTTGTAATATGAAAATATTAATGTATTTCTAATGTTAGTAGAAATTTCATTCTCACCACTGCTTCATGTGTTCCCTACGTGGCCTCATCTATCCACAAATAGGGAAGAACATTACAAAGATAGGTAAAGTATACAATAATTATCATGAACAGGTTAAAAAAAGGGGAGAGAGAGTATGTTGGATAAAAAGTATCTCAGGTTATGTCTTTCAGTCGTCCTCCGTCAGCCTTCAGCCTTTACTTCTCTTAACTCTTAGTTCTGTGCTAGGAGCGAGAAAGTGTGGTTGACCGCAGAGCGTTCAGGCCTGGAGAGTGTGAATGAACACACACTGACGCATGCTGCTCACAGAGACATCCACCAACCACAGGTCACTTCTAAAACACTTTGGTCCCCATGGAGAAGCTTTGGCAGCAGCCACAGAAGTACCGAAGCTGGGGAAGTCCTCGGAGCTATTCATATCAGAGGCCTTCTCACTGCTGGTAGCCCAGGGTGCCTCCCTCACCACAAATCCATTGGAGGGCCCACGGGGTTCCTCAGGTTTGGCTGCTGCAGTGCCAGATGGCTTCATGTAGGCCATCTTGGCCTCATCTTCCACCACATCAGCCATACATTCCTCTTCCAAGTTCAGGAGATGATCTATGGCTTCATCAACCATCTCTGGACGGCCAGTTACAGTAACCAAATTGGGATCTGCAGCTCCGCTCTGAGGAAACCGAAGATCAACTTTAAATTCATCCATGATTTTGCGGATACCCTTGGTACGAGCACCAATAATGCGAGCATGAACTCTGCTGTCCAAGGTAATGTCCTCAGATATAATTTCCTCCAGTTCATCAACAATGCCTTGGATAGCATCACGTGCTGCTATAGCATTCTGCTCATAGCCGGTGATGCTGAGCTGGTCATGGTTCTCGTCATTTTTCTCAGGGAACTGGATGTTGACATCATGGTCAGTATGGATCTGGGTGATTATGGCACCCTTGCGAGCAATGATCTTGAGATGATATTTGGGATCCACAGTGATGGTCAACTTGAAGCTCCTGAGAGCCCGATCCTCCAGTTCAGCCTGCAGCCCTTTGATGCGCTCAAGAAGCCCTTCTTTAGGTCCAGGTGAGTGGCAAGGCCTGTAACGGAAATTATGTCGGACTGGAGCTCAGGAGCAGGCACTTGAATATTGACCTCAAATTCATCCATCATTTTGCGAATGCCACTTCCTTTCTGCCCAGTGATGTAGCGATGAAGCTCAAAAGGCACTTCTCCTTCAATGCTCACATGTACCAGAACCTTCAGGGCTTCCACTGCAGCCTCACGTCTCCATGTAATATTTCTTGGCCAACTACCACAAACTTGGAACAGAGTACCCCTTCTGGGAAACTGCCGTTCCCGAGTTTGGACACACGAGGGCAGTCAAGCTCCATCCAGCACAACGCCGCCTGAAACAGAAGGTAGATTTGGGCTATTTTACACTGACGCAGCTCATCAGCGTTATTACTGTGCATTGTCTAGTTTTCACATATCAAGGACAATACACGGAGCTTCTGAACTGTTTAACAGCATCATCATTATGATTTAATTTTTAAAGAACGCACCCTCTTCTCTAGACATGGAAATGTTGGGGTTTTTTAAGTTTACATTGTCACACAGCAGCTGTACACATATCTGGATATATTATTTCAATGTCCATTCTTAAACACAGATGAACAAACAAAGAAACTAACCACATGAAAAGGTTAGATAGACCAATGATTAGATACTACTCCGTTCAAATGAATACAGAGGCCTGCTCAGATACCACAAAGTTTAAAAACCTCGACATTCGCGGCGTCATAAAGGGAACAACCGTCAAGCATACCATCAGGAAACTTATAGAACTCTGAACGTGACGTCATAACAGATCTTATGGCTCGCTGCTCCGATTTGACTATACATGTCTGTGCACGCGCGCCGGGGAGACTGACCTAGACACGGTATAAGGACAGCACACAAACACATTTAAAACATATTAACACATTAACATTATATCATGTACATAGCAGTATAGTTATCGTAATAAAGTACACAAATTTACTGCTAATATTAACATTATTAATGTCTTTCTAATCTTATTAGTCATTTCATTCTCATCACTGCTCCTACATAACTTCATGTGTTCCCTAGGTGGCCTCGTCTATTTCACTCGAGAATATCCACAAATAGGGAAGAACATTACAGAGATAAAGGCTTAAAATTGCTTGGATGATAAAAAGTCAATAAATACGAAATCACTAAATAACTTTAAAGGGTTTATTTTCTACAGAACATGAATACAATCCTTTCACTCAAAATAGGACTCCCCGCTGCAGACGTTTTCAAAAAAGCTCCTAGCGTCATATCTAGCGACTTTTTAGCCAAACCTTAGCTACTTTCTGTAGAAGAGAATGGCCAGTACTGCCCGGTGAGTGTGAGGTCCTGCTTTCCCCCCGGAGACACGCCTCTCTCTGCGGCTACTCTGTTCAGTGAGGGGCAGAGAGGAGCAGCACATTCATTCACTTCTAACTTTCTCTCTGAGAGATTATTTTACATGGAAATATAGCACGAAATCACAGTGCACTCGTTGTCTTTAACTTATGTGTGTGGTGGTTTAGTCAGATGACATCACGGTTATAAAATCAGGATTTTAACAGTGTAGATCAGCAGCTTGGAAAAGGTTTGAAAGTGACTGCTGGTGAACATGTAGTCTCTTATTGGGCCGTGGTTCAGTCACTATTTCATACTCGTCCTGTTGTCTGACAACAGAAACAGAAAAATACGTAAATGAAAACAGCTTTATTGGGAATTTGGCTGTAAAGGGCTGACTTTAGGCAGAATGAAAATACGATGTAATGATGTAATGAATATGCTAATTAGTGCATGACATCATCTAGAAACGTGTGGACACAGTGCTCCTGTCACTCACTTGGAGTATTTTAACATTATAGTGAAGATGATTCAGTGCCTGGGAAATACAAATTTAGTCCATCACGGCTGGGAAAAGGAGCTATATTAAAATTGGCTGTGTTTTTATTATTATTATTATTAATAATAATATCTTTTGGAATTTAAAAAGAAGAAATAAAGAATATGTTTGAATGACATCTCTTGTATAGTCTGTGAAAACAAAAGCATACACAGTATTTGAAAAGTGCTTGAAAGTCCTGGAATTTCATTATGAAGCATCTGTACAGACCCTGTTATATGTACTATGTGATTGATGTATTAAACATGCCTCTTGATTTCTGGGTTTAGCATAGTTATACCTCGGTTTGAGTTTAAAACAATAGCTAGATTTACTGGTAGAATATTGCTAGTTAAGTTTCTCTCAGAAATATTATTGAGTAGATAAAGTATATTCAGTAGCTTTTCTGGGATAGTGAGAATTTAGGTTAATATAGTAGAAAACAAAACACTCAGATTATCCTGGTTGTAAGAACTGCTCATTCATCTGTACACCTTTACAGTTTTCACTGCAGATATATCATCAGCTTTATTGAACAATACTCAGAATCCTTGTCACCTCCCAGCCAATCAGTCATCAGTCATGATGAATTTTTGTATGGTTGGAAGCATGTTTAAAACACAGAAAGTGCTGAGATCATGTAAGAATGAGGTTTTACTCACTGGCATAAATGTGTTCACTTTAAACTTTGCTCCTTCCCTTAAACACTTACCTGCTTGAGAATTTCCAATGTTTGTAGAATGATGATTCTCAGTACAGCACATTACCAAATATTAATGGGATTTTAATTTATTTATTTATTTGTGACAATTATGGGATTTTTTAATTTATATAATATGCGAACATTTTATTTATTTATTTTTACATGATTTTACACCTTATCTTATTTGGCTCATCAAGGTTCAGAGCATTCCATTCTCTTAAATCAACATTTCCCATTGTTAGTATCAGAATCTTATTTAACATGCAACATATTCAATAATCTGTAACTAAGACTCAATAAAGAAATTCTCATTACACAGTGTCCAGAATGTCTCTGAAACACTTCAGCCTATGATTAGCCATGGATTCCTGGGAGGACACTGTAGCAGTCTCTGAGGATTTCTTCTTATCACTTCACACTGTAAAAAAAAAACAAAAAAAAAACAACCCCAAACCATTAAATGCTGGCTTCATCTTCTTTTAATTTGATTGTCAGTGCTCAACTCAAACCAACAGCAGTATTATTAATAATATCAGGAATGATTTTGTCTAAAATCAACCACTGATTATATCCCACTTGTTTGTTTCTAGATTGTATGATTTATTTAGCCAAATCTAAACTCACCTCTCCATTTGTGTAACTGGATACTCAGGATAATAAAATTTCACTCTGTTTTCCATCCACCCCCCCCTTCCATTTTCTGCATCTCCTATCATACAGGAACCTTGAGCCTATCCCAGAGATCATAGGGCACTGGACAGGGTACACCCTGGACAGAGTACCAGTCCATCGCAAGGCACACTCACATACACATTCACACACCCATTCATACACTACAGACACTTTGGACATGCCAATCAGCCTACCATGCATGTCCTTGGACAGGGGTCATGCAGCAGGCCAACAACCCTAAGCACAAAAAGCACATATGGGTCCACCAAAGTATGGTTAAAAGAGAATAAAATTCATGTTTCAGAATTTGCCAAGTCAATGTCCTGACCTTAATCCAATAGAAATGTTGTGGAAGGACCGCAAACAAGCAGTTCATGTCAGGAAAATCACCAGCATTCCAGAGTTGAAGCTGTTCTGTACTGAGAAACGAGCTAAAATTCTTACAAGCCGATGTGCAGGACTGATCAACAGTAAAAACAGGGAAAATGTTTAGTTTCGGTTATTTCTGACCAAGGGGTTCACACCATATGCTGAAAGCAAAGGTTCACATAGGATCACATAATAGAAAGAAAACATTCTACACACCGTTATACCACCAGCAGCAGTCTGGACTGTTGACACAAGGCATTTTCATGCTGCTGATGCCAATGTCTGACCCTATCATCTACATGTCACAACAGAAATCAAGATTCATCAAATCAGGCAATGTTTTTCCATGCTTCAACTGTCCAGTTCCAGTGAGTCCACGCCCACTCTAGCCTCAGGTTCCTGTTCTTGGCTCACAGACAGGAGTGGAACCTAATATGGTTGTAGCTTATCCACCTCATTTGGTTAGACGTATTGTATGTTGCAAGAGGGTTTTCTGCTCCCCACACTTGTAAAGAATTATCATTACCATAGCCTTCCTGTCAGCTCGAACCAGTCTGTCCATTCTCCTCTGTCCTCTCTCATCAACAAGGTGTTTGTTTTTCTCCATCATTCTGTGTAAACTCAAGAGATTGCTGTCTGTGAAAATCCCAGATCAGCCTCTAAAATTCTCAAACCAGCTCGTCTGGCACCAACATTCATACCATCATCACTGAGATCACTGAGATTCTGATGTTTGTGTGAATATTAACTGAAGCTTACTGAAATACTTACCTGTATCTGCATGATTTTATGCATTGCGCAGCTGCCACATGAATTAGTTAAGTTCTTTTTCAAACACATCCTGCAAAAGCAAATAAGATCGGCACTCCATCTGCTTTGAGTAGCCTAATGCAAAATGTATTCAAAATACTATTTTTAAGAACTCCAAAACACCTGAAACTGGATTCAAGGCACAGTATACAGTGTTACCACCATTGAAATCACCATTTAATTACATATGCTTCAACAGTTAAAATATATCATAAATAAATAAATACATTATTATTATTATTATTATTATTATTATTATTGTTGTTGTTGTTAATAATAATAATAATAATAATAATATGTGTAATTTATATAGCTCCTTACTCATAACCAATGTCGCTTTACAATTACAATGTTTCAACAAAACATGGAACATGCGGTAGACTAGATTTGAGAAAAAATATGATTTATAGTTTACAAAGAAATATTAAATTTCTCATCAAAACACGATTACACTGCTTATGCTAAGCTTAATTTACACAAGTTTCTAATTACAAGATTGAATTATATAAAGTGAGCGTGATCGATTCATGTAGTATTAATGTAAACCCATTACATTATGAAATCTTGTGGGGATGTTGGCACTGACAGGTACTATAACTATAGTATTTAAATTAACATGATTCAAAGGTGTGTGATAGAATAGCACAGTGTTTTAATAAATTCAATGCTATTGAATATTATGTGCTATTATTAATGAATATTATCCTGGTGTCTAATATTATTTTTTGAGAACAGTTTCATATTAAAATACAATGAATCTGCACATTTTAACAGTTCAAATGGAGAAGTTATTAATGTTTTGTCACAGTAATGATTCTGTGTCTCATTGCCAAAAATGAAACCTCTTAACTCTGAAAGCGAAGTCAATTAAACAATGTTTGAAGGAGAATCTATAATAAATGCATCATCAGATGACTAAAGGGAATGCTGGATGATCCGTCACATCAGTTTTAGCCTGACATTTTTGCTTTTGCGTCACACATTTGTACAACAGTTTTTATGAATCAGACATTGATTGATTCATAAATCAATTATCTTGCTGGATAAAACCTATACCTATATTATATATGTATATATTTATGTATGTATAAAATGTAAATGGAAGGTTTATGCTTCATGTTTTTTTAAACTTTGCTGTAGACCGTCATTTGAGTCAAACTTATTTGCATTTGAAGAACACAAAGTGCATTTGCCTTTTAAATAAACTAAATAATCATTTAGTGATACACCAAGTGGACAGCTCAGAGTTTAAAGGGTCAAAGAGAGGACTTTCTGATCTATGTCGAAGAAGGTAAGAAACCTCTCTAAACTGTGCCTTTATTTTGGCACAATGAATGATATATTTGTTATATGATGCACTTCATATAATTTGATGTGCACAGTTAAAGTCTGATTATTAAGTGGTGAATGGTACATTGCTTCCTCAATTGGCTATTTTCTTTTTAATCCTTGAGTGCTCTTGTAAATTGTCTAAAGTTGGTATCTTTCTAGTTAAGCAGAAAATGGAGAATTCACAGAGGCCCATGCTTTTTCTTTTACTTGAAACTCTGATTTCAAGTATCAAACTGATTTCAAGTATTTTAAAAAATCTTGTTTTACAGTACACTATGATTGATTTAATATCACTTGTAAATTGTCATAATTTAAAAAGACAATACCTTTTATAGATTAAAAACACAACCTATCAAATGTTCCTATAATGTATATATTTTTTTACGCAGTGATATGCATTTTCTCATTGCAGTCGATTCTGACCCATCAGCAAGGTAAGAATACAGTATAGTAGAATACAGAAATACACACACACACACACACACACACACACACACACACACACACACACACACACACACACACACACACACTCACACACACAAATGTCTGAGACCACAATGAAAATCTGGATTTTTTTTCTCTTTTACATTTTGAAATAAATAGGTTTTAGAATTTTTTAATATTTAAAAGAAAGAAAGTAAATGTTTAATATTTTGGATATTTAATTTTTTAAATTCTGCAACTGTAAACATTAAGAAACTCTGAATATCTTGTAAATATTTTAAAGGTTCTACTTTTTTTTTTTTTTTTTACTGAAGTTGTAGTTAATAATACAATTTCGATTGAAAATTATAAAATTAAATAAGAAAAAAAAATGTAAAATAGAAACATTTTCCACTAGTGCTCTCAGACTTTTGGCCCCGACTGTGTGTGTGTGTGTGTGTGTGTGTGTGTGTGTGTGTGTGTGTGTGTGTGTGTGTGTGTGTGTGTGTGTGTGTGCGTGTGCATGTGTGTGTGTGTGTCTGTGTGTATGTAAACAAACTATTAATGAAAATAAAATTTTGTGTAAGATAAATGAATGAATAAATATGTTCTCTTCTCCCTCCAGTCGATGTGGCCTTAGGAGGAATAGCAATACAATCTTCTTTACACTAACAATTATCCTGCTTACTTTGCTATCGATGACAACAAAGCATCTAACATGAATTTCGACTCATGTACTGCTACAAATCCTCAGTATAACCCATGGTGGAGGGTGGATTGTTGGCGGTGTATGATATTAGCAGTGTAATCGTCACTAACAGAGGCGACTGCTGTTCAGAACGGATAAATGGTGCTGAGATTCACATTGGCAACTCCTTGGTCAACAACAACCCCAGGTGAAATATTAAAAAAAATTATTTATATAAAAATATCGGCCTAAATGAGTAAGAGTTTATTTATAGAATTTTATTAACATTTTAAAAAGCTTGCTGAATATAAGGCTTTGCAATTTGGTAACAAAGATTTGTATATATTTACAACTCTAATGAGGCATTACAACATTCCAGTAAAATTGTTCTTTATGTAATATACATAATTATAAAGCACTTTAAGACTTAATAAATATATTGTGAAATATTTTAAATGATTATTATTATAAATGATAATTAATTAATGCTTAAATAGTCACTCATAAGTTTACTGTAGTATTGCTCATTTAGTACTGTACACTTTATTTTACTGAAGTATAACTCAGCAACATTTAAACAAACTTATTACAGAAAATGTAGGTAAAATATATTACTGCAGATCTTTATCTGATTGGCAAGGACATTTTTAATTGTATAAATTGTGTAATTCTGACATGTAAATTTACAAGGAATGAATTACTACTTACTGAAAGTAGTTCTGGCTACATGCCAAATTGCAGGTTTAAATGAATGCTCTCACTGTAACACGTTAGTCCTATAATTAAAACTTATACAAGGACATGGATGGATATTAGAATACTGCAGTATGTCTCTCTCTCTCTCTCTCTCTCTCTCTCTCTCTCTCTCTGTGTGTGTGTGTGTGTGTGTGTGTGTGTGTGTGTGTGTGTGTGTGTGTGCTATACAGTAACTACATAGTAACTTAACTACATAATAAATTTTCTCATCTTCCCTCCAGTCAATGGGGAATCCGTCTATTTCTTAGAAGGAATAGTGACACAGTGCCCTGCGATGGACTGGCACCCTGTCCAGGGTGTACCCCGCCTTGTGCCCGATGCTCCCTGGGATAGGCTCCGTTCCCCGTGACCCTGAAAAGGAGTAAGCGGTTGAAGATGGATGGATGAATAGTGACACAGTATGAAGCACAGAAGGGTTTAATTGGGAAGGTTTTTATTTCATTTTATTTTCCTTTCATGGGAAATTCTTTAGAATGGAGGGCTGCATTTTTCTTATTAACTTTGGGGGAGAGAAAAAATAGAGGGTGGTGCATGAATGACTGTCTATAGCTGCTATAATGTAAGGGATAACAGGAACTAACTTGTCTCACAGGTGTTCTGTAACATTAGACATGACTATAAACTGAGAAAAAGTATGATGTGTCATTCTTTAATAAAATAAGAAATTCTTCTGCACACTCTGGTATGAAAATAATCAACTTCAGGGTGGTGACAGATTTATTAAACATTATTAACTTTGGGTTTAACTTAATATGTAAAACTAAATAGAGTTCCCCTCATTCTCTCTCTCTCTCTCTCTCTCTCTCTCTCTCTCTCTCTCTCTCTCTCTCTCTCTCTCTGTGTGTGTGTGTGTGTGTGTGTGTGTGTGTGTGCGCGCATGCGTGAGTACAGTGGAGTAAGTGAAGCGTGTTGGTGAGAGCGTGCGTGGAAGACTGAGGTTTTTGTCACTTTCTTTCTCTTATTTTCCCCTTCTACAGTATCTCACAAAAGTGAGTACACCCCTCACATTTTTGAAAATATTTGATTATATCTTTTCATGTGACAGCACTAAAGAAATGACACTGTGCTACAATGTAAAGTAGGGAGTGTACAGCTTGTGTAACAGTGTAAATTTGCCATCCCCTCAAAATAACTCGACACACAGCCATTAATGTCTAAACCGCTGGCAACAAAAGTGAGTACACCCCTAAGTGAAAATGTCCAAATTGGGCCCAATTAGGCATTTTCCCTCCCCGGTATCATGTGACTTGTTAGTGTTACAAGGTCTCAGGTGTGAATGGGGAGCAGGTGTGTTAAATTTGGTGTCATCGCTCTCACACTCCCTCATACTGGTCACTGGAAGTTCAACATGGCACCTCATGGCAAAGAACTCTCTGAGGATCTGAAAAAAAGAATTGTTGCTCTACATAAAGATGGCCTAGGCTATAAGAAGATTGCTACTACGAGAAATAAGCTCATAGCAACACTGATGAAATACACATACAGTACAAAAAAACACACACACACAATAGAGAATGTGTTTAGCATTTTTATTTTATTTTTTTTTTTTACATCTGCACATAATCATTAGTTTAGCAGCTTTTTTAGAATAAAAAAAGTCATGTATAAGTCTATATAATGAGTCTTTAATGGTCACATATACAGTGAAATTGTTTTCTTCACATACTCCAACATGTCAGGAGGCTGGGGTCAGAGTGCAGGGTCATGATATGGCACCCCAGAAGCAGAGAGGGTTAAGGACCTTGCTCAGTGGGCAGCTTGACAGGATTGAACCCCCAACCTACTGATCAGTAAGCAAGAGCATTAACCGCTAAGCCACCACTGCCCCAGTGTGTGGGAGTGAGAGGGGGTATGGTGTGAGAGATGAGAGAGAGAGAGCGCGAGAGAGAGAGAGCGAGAGAGAGAGAGAGAGTGTGTGTGTGTGTGTGTGTGTGTGTGTGTGTGTGTGTGTGTGTGTGAGTGTGTGTGAGTGAGTGAGTGAGAGAGAGTGAGTGAGTTTTCATAGCATCTACTACTTCTTACCCCACTGTTTTCTAACTACTACAAATATAGACTTCTGAACACCGCCAATAAAAGCTTAATAACAGAATACAGCAATTTTTGGGAAATTGCCGTTCCCGAGTTTGGCCACACGAGGGCAGTCATGTCCCATCCGGCACAACACACGACGCCGCCTAAAACAGAAGGTAGGTTGTAGGTATTGTACTACTACTACTACTGATTCTAGTAATGACCTCAATCGAAGTAATTAAATACGTAATGAAAGGTGTTGTCTATATAGCTGACCTCATTTTCCTACACAGTGAGTTAAAAGGCGCACAACCATCAGAATCCCAGTTCATAATTGTGTTTGATTGGCCAAGTAGAATAAAGTGTCCGTTTCTTTTTGAGCTTATTGGACATATCACATTGCTGTAACTATCTCATTGGCACTACTTAATTGCTCATAGTTTATTTGACGAATGCAACTGCTGTGACATATTTTGCCAATCTTAAATTCAGCTGTCATTCTGGAGGTGCAGTTTTGGTTGATGCATGACATTTAGGTTCAAACACAGTGCATATGGGAAAAGAGAAGGCCAGTGATTAGACAGTGCGAAGGCTGACTTTGTATTCCTACTTGTGTGTGATGTGTGTTATGTTAGTTTCTCTTGCACAACTGTCGAAGTGCATATGCTTTCCTTGTGAGTGACACTTTTTAAGAATGAGATAAGGGTTTGAGACAATGTAGCTAATTTCAACATTCGAGAGTCTATTATATCGTGCATTTGCGAGAGCTGATAAAGCAAGGCCTGAGAGTTGTGTTTGCATTCCTTTCTCTGGTGCTTGTAAGTTAGTGAAGTACTTGTGTGGTAGAATGTGGACTGGGTTCAAAGTGAACACAGACATTGGTGCTGATCCGCTGAATGCTGGGCCTACTAATAAAGGCTTGTGCTACTATGTGCGACCTGTAGTTGCAGTGGACGTAGGACTGTAGTATATACGGGCCTTGAGTCCAAAAGGACGTGCTCAAAAGGAACGTCTTGTGTTTGAAACAGTAATGTCAATGTTGTACAAACACACACGGCTTTTTCTAACCTCCTTACGCTGATGAGTGTTTTGGCTGTATGCTTTACTATGTATGTTGTACCCAAAGTTCCTGACTATTGTGTTGTACTACTACTACTACTACTACTACTGCTACTAATGAAAACATTAGTACTGATAATACTAATAATGTTTTGTATCTGTGTGTGTGTATTTAGAGAGAGAGACAGAGAGAATGGGGAAGAAGAAGACGTTAGCAGGTGAAAAGCAGTGCCTAGTGATTGTTTTCGAAAAAGAGAGCCATTGTGTGACTGTTGGTGTAAGGCCCGCCTCCTCGCCTGTTCTCAACTAGGTCCTGTCGAGTGTGGATAAATAGGTGGGCGCTGCGCGAGAACTTTTATTGAGTGACTTGACTTCGAGAGCAGCATCATGTCTGGCAGAGGCAAGGGTGGTAATTAATACTCTCTTTTTGCAAGTGGTACCCTCGTTCGTAATTTGAAACTAAAGACTTTAACGACATCAACAACAAAAACACCTTTAACAAGGTGATAATTATCGCCACCCGGGGTTCGGTATGTCACCCCGTGTGGCCTCTCGCCGTCGGCGGGGAGGCACTGGGTCAGACTACGTTACAGTGGAGAAGGAGAAGCGCCAGACAGGTCTGAAGTCGGAGTAAACCTTTTAAGTAGTCAATGGATATCGACTACAGATGTATACTCTTTTATTGCAATGCCTAACAGAAAAGAGTATGAAATATGTTTTACCAAAGAACAGGCACTTCAAACATTTTCTCAAATTTTTAATAATAATACAGGAAGTGAATTCTGGAAAAACTGGGAGATGACTACATCAGCTCCCCAAGACGTAAAGAGCATTGTAGTAAAGTTTTGGACTGGGAGAATCGCTGACTCGGATGTAGAACAATACCTCTTAAGGTTTGGTGAGATACTGAACCCTGTTGACAAGCCGCTGGACCAGTTCGGGATATGGTATGGAGTCAGGAGATATAAATAAAACTCAAGAAAAACCCCGACGGAAGTATATTCCAGATACCAAATTCCATTTCCATGGGACCATACAATGGAACGATTACATACCCCGCCAAACAAAGCGATGTTTTATATGTAACGATTCCGACCATCAGGCAAAGGACTGTGAGAAAACAAAGTGCTGGAAATGCGGAAGCTTTGGCCACAAAGGAAAGAGTTGTAGAAATACACAAGTATGTAATTTATGTAATGAAACTGGGCATATATATTTTCAATGCCCAAATTCTTACAGCTATAAAACTAAGAATGCCGAAAAATCAAAAAGACATTGACCAGAATGCAACACAAAACGCACATAACACAGAAACCAAAACAAACGATAAAGAGGATAACAACTGGGAAGAAAATAAACTACACGCAAGTGAGGACGACTCGACATCTGGGAGTGACTCAAGCAGCACCGATACCAGCGACAGCGAAGACAGCGAGGACTCTGAGAGCAGCGCCGAATCTCTGACCCCGGAAGGGAGACGGAAGACACCGGAAGTACCTGCTGGAAGCAGCGGAGCATCTCCGCCCAGTCTTTCGTCTGTGGAGAGACGGCAAGCATCGGAGTTTCCTGCGCTATCAGCTGTAGAAGTCGGCGAGACTCGGATCGGCTCAACCCCGGAAGGAGGTCTACAAGCCCCAGAGGAGCCTACGTGCTCAGAGGGAGAGACCGGAGCGACCCAGATCATTTCTACACCTGCAGGAAGCCTACAGGGCCGAGAGGAGTCATCGCATCCAGCTGGTGAAAGTGGAACAACTCGGACAATCGCCGACAACACAGGTGACACTGCGGATAC
The DNA here is from genome assembly GCF_001660625.3 of Ictalurus punctatus. Taxonomy (NCBI): domain Eukaryota; kingdom Metazoa; phylum Chordata; class Actinopteri; order Siluriformes; family Ictaluridae; genus Ictalurus; species Ictalurus punctatus. Next base: position 49,175 of record NW_026521100.1, read on the forward strand.
TCCCACGCTGGCGAAAGGTAAAAACACTTTAGACTATCCATATAAACGCCAAAGGCGAAAGAGGAATTCTCCTGGAAATGTTGACAATGCAAAAAAGGTTAAGGAATGATGTATATCGCCTACTTTTCTTCCCTTTTTTATGACACAATGTCTTTGATTTTAACTTCAATTCCTATATCATTTAAAAAGAAATGTGATATATGTCTGCAGGAATTAAGGTTAAATGATGTGGATAATGTTGAGAAAATGTGGACTAATGGACACGCAATAATATCTATCGGAGAAGATCCTTCTCTTAATTTTTATGGTTTTTTCAAATTTAACTAATGAATGTCGATTATAAGATTTTTGCAAAGACCATTATGAACAGATGAGTGACTATTTGGATGTAATAATAGCTAAACAACAACATGTGCAATAAAGGGAAGATTTATGTGGGACAACTTGAACACATTAAGAGACTAGTTTTTGATAATATGGTGACAGTTTTTACATTGTGGCTTTGGACCAAAGAAAAGCATTTGATTATATCTCAAGAGACTATTTGTGGGGAGATTTTAAAACTGTATCAATTCCTGAAAATTTCATAAACATGATTAAATGCCTTTATGTTAAATCGACGGTTGAAGTAAATGTTAACGGTTCTTTGACTGAACCATTGAAGTTATGCGGGGTGTAGCAAGGGTGCCCTCTGAGTGCAGCCCTGTATATTTTATCTATAAACCCACTTGTACAAAAATCCCAAGATGATCATAGACTTAAAGGTCTTCAAATAGGAAAGAACAGAGTCGTCATCTCTGCTTATGCTGATGACATAACTGGTATTTGTGAAATCTAAACAAGAACTAGACATCATCTTTGAATATTTTAGCGAGTATGAGCAAGTCTCTGGAGCCTCCTTAAATAAAGCTAAAACGGAATGTGTCTGATTGGAAATGAAAAAAAACAAATTTCCCATAGATGTCCCAGAAGTTCAGCAATTAAAGGTTTTAGGTATATATATAGATAATAATGGCTGTGTCGACCATAACTTACTGTCAAAAAAAGAAAAATAAATACAAGATGAAATTGATAAATGGAAATCATGTAATCTAAGTTATAAAACTAGAATAAATATTATTAAACTTTTCTATTATCAAAAATACTGTTTTTATCATGCATCTTACCTCCGACAGAAGTTTGGGTAAAAGACTTCATAAAATATGCTGTAATTTCATATGGGATATGACTCGTGAGGTTACAAAACGTGAGCTCCTTTTTAAGAGAAGGAACTGGGAGGCCTTGGGGCTGTCGATATATCCGTAAAAACTAAAATAGCAGTGTGCAAAATCATCGCGAGTGGTATTGCCAGGCAAACCGAATGGATAGGGAACATCTCTAACTGGAAATCTAAAAAAGGTCCATCGAGGAAAGGAATTCCGTATTATAAACTGATGTTTTCCGACTTCACTAACAAATTTAAAGATCTAAACATCGATTGGGTGAAAGACTCGAGCAAAGAAATATATCTTTTAATTATTGATCGAGTTTATTGTAACCCTGTGGCTTTCAAGAATTTGGAGGAAGACCAAAACAAAGAATGTCTCCAAAATTTACAGAATAAAATCCTATCTGAACACCTGAGAGATACAACTTGGTTAGTCGCTGTAAGAAGGCTCCCAGTAAGAGCGGTTGTAAAATGGAGCTGTTTTGTAAAAACCAGTAAATGCCCGATGCCTAATTGTAATGAAGAGGAAACACTCGAACATTCCTGTTAGAGTGTTATCGCGCTAAAGAAACATGGGCTAAATTAAAAATCATTGGTCTCAATATAGAAATAAATATGAACTCAATTTTCTATGGCATTTTTAAAGAAAATTGTAGCAAGACTCAGCATGACTTCATTTGGTTCATAATATGTTTGACTAAATCTAAAACTCTGGAAAACAAGAGCCAAATGACTATAAATCAAACGTTTATATCCAGTGATGTTGTATTCAAGGACATTCAAAAAGAGCTAAGAAGACTTAAAAGCAGCACATCTTGGTTTAAAGACTCTTCAGTGTGGGACTCTATTTGCGTGTAATTGTACTTTGACTATGTAAGTTTTTTTTCTCTCCCTTTCTTTCTGAATATGACTTGTGTAAGATTGTGAATTTTGTAATAATTTCAATAAAACTCATTAAAAAAAAAAAAGCAAGGGTGGTAAAGGACTCGGCAAAGGAGGCGCAAAGCGTCACCGTAAGGTGCTTCGCGATAACATCCAGGGATCACCAAGCGGCTATTCGCCGTCTGGCTCGGCGTGGTGGTGTAAAGCGTATTTCTGGTCTGATCTATGAAGAGACTCGCGGTGTGCTGAAAGTGTTCCTGGAGAACGTGATCCGCGACGCCGTCACCTACACCGAGCATGCCAAGAGAAAGACCGTGACCGCCATGGATGTGGTGTACGCCCTGAAACGCCAGGGACGCACCCTGTACGGCTTCGGCGGTTAAACGCTCTAACACCCGAACGACGCGAACACAACGGCTCTTTTAAGAGCCACCCACATGTCTAGAAAAAGAGCTGTTCCGTATGGGGGGAAAAAGGCTTTTTCTTTCATGAAACATAAGGTATCAAACGCTGTACAGAGGTAGCGTAAGTGGTAGATCTATTTGTATTTTTTGTAATAAACTATATGTGTATATATATATATATATAATATATATATATATATATATATATAATATATATGCACAGTATCAATATTATAAACTGTTTGATTAATACGATTTAGAAAATGATTTTAGTATAAACTTACTTCTATATTTCTCTCTCTGTCTCATACACACGCATACATGCATATATAATATAAAACGATTTTTTCTCAAGCCAATTGTTTTTTCATAGTGCACGTTGTCCTGAAAGTACAAGGGCGGGAAGGGAAACAAAGCGTATCGGAGGAAGCATGGAGGGAGGGAGGAAACAGAGTGCAGTAGGAGGCGCCATGCAGGGGGAGGTATCGAATTGTGTCCAATCAAAAAAAGGTGTCTTGTCTGGGCGTCATTAGCATGTGGGTCTGTAAATAGAGCGGGCGCGAGGCGGGCGCTAGTCATTTACTGTTCGTATACTCGAGGAGCAGCATCATGCCCGATCCAGCCAAGACCGCGCCCAAGAAGGGCTCAAAGAAAGCCGTGACCAAGACGGCCGGCAAAGGAGGCAAGAAGCGCAGAAAGTCCAGGAAGGAGAGCTACGCCATCTACGTGTACAAGGTCCTGAAGCAGGTGCATCCTGACACCGGCATCTCATCCAAGGCATGGGCATCATGAACTCCTTCGTGAATGATATTTTTGAGCGCATTGCCGGTGAGTCTTCTCGTCTGGCTCATTATAACAAGCGCTCCACCATTACCTCCAGGGAGATCCAGACCGCCGTGCGCCTGTTGCTTCCCGGGGAGCTGGCCAAGCACGCCGTGTCCGAGGGCACAAAGGCCGTGACCAAGTACACCAGCTCCAAGTAAAGCGCGTTACCGCCGTCTTCATCAACCCAACGGCTCTTTTAAGGCCACCCACTTTTCATACAAAGAGTAATTTCCTCTCTTTCTCTTCCTCTCTCGCTGTGTGTGTGTGTGTGTGTGAGAGAGAGGGAGGGGAGTTCTGAAGCGATGCACTCCCGCGGATGTTCAGGCTTTTGGTAATTCTAGCAGTCTGCTAAATGCAGAGATGAGTAAATCTAAACGGTTATAGCACGGTTTCGGGGTTGTATAATCTGAATGCAAAATGGGATTGCTCAGATTACAACAGTTATTCGTATTAAGATTGTAGCAACAGTGAGTAGTTGAAAATGGTTTTCTAATAGCACATAATCATTCTAAATCACGGGTGCCAAAACTTTTTCTTGTGAAGGGCCAAAAACAAACTTGATTGAGGGCTGTGGGGCAAAAGTAGTTGCATTATACAAACTGTATTATATTAAAATTAAAGTTGCCATGGTTCTCATTATCATTTCATAATATTTACAAATAAATCAATTAATAGAAAACGTTAGTCTGTATCTGCTTCACTAATGCAGTTTTATTTTCAGAGTTCTATAGTTCAATGAAACTTATAGTATAATTAAAACTCGAAACCAATCCCATTTATATACATGTTCAATGCCTCATACCTATTCAAGCTATAAGCAATACAGCCATGTGCCTGCAATCATCAGTGACC
>NW_026521101.1:0-2500 GCF_001660625.3 Ictalurus punctatus
AACCGCAGGAGGACGGATCCTTACCCTCCTTAAGAAGGAGAGCTATCGTGGCTTGTGTCAGAGCTGGAGGCAAAGACCCACATTCCAAGGATTCGTTGAACACAGATAAAAGCAGTGGAGCTAATTTTCCAATAGATGCTTTAAACAATTCAACTGGAACCCGTCCGGGCCAGGAGCTTTGTTACACTGCATAGTTTTAACTGAATTTCACATTTCTTCAAGAGAGAGTGGGGAGTCCAGTTGCATGGCAGTATTCAAATCAATAACAGGGTTACAAAGGTCTTGAAGAAATGCATTCACTTTAGTATCGTCTGCAGGAAATTCAGATTTATAAGGTGAAGAGTAAAACCATTCAAAAGTAGCATTAATTTCCATGGGCTCTGTAGTGACGATATTATAAGTGTGCGCGTGCTAATCTTAAACAAACCTGTGCGCGTGCTGCGACGGGAAATACCGGTTTAAAGCGTGTTCGCGTTAAAGTCTTGCTGAAGGTGTTAAATGTCACAGAGCCACACTCACGAGCATCATAAACCGGTTTAAAAAATTAATAATAATTTCTGTTCCTTTGGTGAAAACTTTCAGAGCGTTTTAAATCTACACCAGCCTTTTGTAAACGTACATAAAGTATATAATCCATATATGTAAAATATTTAAATAAATAAAAAGCAGTGCTCGTGTTATTACAGGAGGTGACATTTTGTAGGAAAACGAGAACAGAGAACTGTAGGGTTGACAAAAGGCCAAAAACGCTTTAACAAGTTTCAGCTCCAGTTAAAGGAAAGTGCTGAGTACAAGTCAAATATACTAACTTGTTGATTTGATCATATCACATTCCACAACACTGATTAAAGCTGAGGTTCTGATTCTCACAGGGGCCTCTGTTACTGACTGTGTAATACTGTCTCAGTTCTGAGATTCATTTAATGTTCAGTCGAAGTGAATAAGTTTCATATTTAGTGTAAAATATTCGTGTAATCCACCTGTTTCTAAATTACATTATATAGCACATCTATCATGTGCACACTGAAAATTCAAGTCCCAGATGTTTCTAAAACTACACACAACCATATACAGGAAATCACACACACACACACACACACACACACACACACACACACACACACCCCTCTACTGCATCCTCCAGGAAACACGTGAAGGAAACCTCACCTTTCCCGGCTTCTAATACATTCATTCATCTGCTTTAAATATACTTTTTCTACACATCCTCAATTCACAACACCTGTTAATTCTTTATTTCCTTTTTCTACATCACTCACTCTCTCTCTTAAACTCTCTCTCTCTCTCTACTAAACTAATTATACACAACCTCAGCTCACCCTTAAGATAGAACCGTTAAGTAAAATTTTCCTTCAGTCATCAGAACAATACATTAACTCTGACTTGTTTGACTGATAGCATTTCGCTTCCGTTCTTGCGGTTTTGTAAACATCGAGTATACGGATGCTCCGATCGCAGGCTTGATCTCGTATAGCTCGTATCTTTAACCCTGCAATTACATGGTTTTAAGCTAAATTAAGCTATTTAGATCGTCAACACTGTACGAAACATTCCCAATAAAATCTTGGACAAATTCTGTAACAAATTCATGCACGTTCTCCGTTTTTGATCACACGATGCGGATTCTCTAATGATAGACGTGCGATTAAACAAAATGACCACAACCTCAATCCTTACATCATCAATCAGCATGATCTGGGGTTGTGTAGAAAGCGGGCTTGTATGAACACGTGTGTGTGTGTGTGTGGCTTTTACCTGCCAGTTGTAATACATGTGGCAGAGTTTGTAGGTGAGTCTCTGCATGTGGTCTGGTTTGAGGACACTGCTGTCGTACACCATGTTGTAGTGAGTGGGGGCCACACTGCCGAAGCGCACTTTGTGACTCACGTGGAAGAAGTTGTACCTGACAAATCAAGCCATCAGCGTTTAAAACACACCGAACGCAACCTGAAGCTGCGATCAGAAAGACGCGTAATCTTCACCCATGGCCTTGATGGACTGCGTGAACTGAGGCACTTTGTAGTCGACTACGCTCAGCAGCACGCCGTCGCCCACACCACGATGCGTGACGGCAAACATTCGTTGTATTTGAAGTAGGCCTTCAGCGCAGCTGAGGAAAAGAAATCAAAACAAAAAGCCATGTCTTAATGCACTTCTTAAATGAAGCGACAATTCTAAAATTGCTCGCTTTTTCTCCAACGTTCCATCAGACTGCAGCGTGAGTATTTCATCCTGAGTGTAAAGTCGGAATTCAAAGAGACTGCAGTGTAACGAGGTCATTTATGAGCATGATGTTCCTCCCAGAGTGCATTTCATACCCTGCACACTTTGAAAACCACCTGAGAGAAGGACGGTGCTCTCATGGTTACAGAGCAGTGGCACATAGCATACAGAGCACATAGCATACAGAGCACATAGCATACAGAGCACGGCCCAGACCCTTTATGAGGAGGATGAAGGTGGCGGTAGCAGCGAGGAAAAC
>NW_026521101.1:7500-33610 GCF_001660625.3 Ictalurus punctatus
CAGTCAGATTCAGCAGCTTGTTCTCAAAGCTTAGACCCCATGTGCTGAGTGTAGTCTGAACACTGGCATTCCTGGAAGAGATTCACTGAAAAATTCAGCAGCGTAAATTGGTATAACGTTCATTTCAAACATTTAATCGTACACCTTCAGATCAAAAGGCTTTTAAGATCATGAAAAACATTCTAGTCGGGTGTCCACAAACTTTTGATCGGTAGTGTATATCTATCATTAAACTTAAGAATGATATAATCAGAAAAACCATCACGCTATATGTTCAGCCTCGTGTTGCCCGGGATAGTCTCTGTAAAGTAAATACACATCCCTTATATGCATGCTACAAATGTTTCTTTTATAAAATTTGTCTCTGGCATGCACATAAATTTCTAAATGTAAAGAATGTATAAGTTTCTGTAAAGCTGCTCTGTGACATCGTACACTGTTAAACACGCTATTCAGACAAAAGCAGAATTGAATTAATAATGCAGTCGCTTTTATCCAGTACCTGCTCATGTTGTTGATGAATCTGTTGAGGCAGTTGTCCCACTGTTCTGGGGTCAGTCTGGTGTGAGTGGAAAGGTCCTTCATGGTGTTAAAGTCGTGCGCATCTTATCAGTCAGACCTGAGCAAGTTACAACAATTAGTGCGATAAGAAGCAGACAATGATTACGCGCTGTGTTTCTCCCGCTCTGTGAGGGAGACCTGTGAGGTAGCAGAACTCCGGGATGAGTAAGACAGGTCCTGGTAGAGGAGCTGCTGCAGGACCCAACCTTCTAACGTGACTGACCAGCAGAACCTGGTTCCTATCAGTGATCTGCAGATCGTATTCCTAAAAAATATATATTATATCCCACAAAGAAATTAAGACTGGAACAAAGTCAGCAGTGAAATGAGGCTCCTTTAATACTGACTACGTTTACATGGACAGCAGTAATCTAATTATTGACCTTAATCTGAGTAAGATAATGTGATTAAGGTGTTTACATGAGTCGCTTTTAGAATACTCCTGTCATGTTCCCGTTTTACATGTTTTAGAACATAATTAGATTAACAGCCCGCGTCATTACATCACCGCGCCACGCCGTCCCTCCAGAATTTCACGTATCAACATACAGTTCGTCTTCGTTATGGTACCGTATACAGTTTTGAGTGTTTTTATTTATTTTATTTTTTTTACGAACGCTTTAAGTGCAGTTAATTATTTGTCATGCTGTACGTGCTAATAGACAACTGCTTGAAGCGGTGGGTGTATCCCAAATCGCGTAGTTACCTTCTATATAGTAGCCGAGATACATGTATTTTTCCCCCCTACAGGCCTGTAGTAGGAAAGTATGCGATTTGGGACACAGCCGAGCTCTCTTGTTCGCCGTAAAACTGCCGTGTGTGATCGTGTCCTGTCGCAAAATGCGGTGAAAACTCCCACACGACGTTCATAATGTGATTAAGATGTTTACATGTCTGTAATACATGTCCATAATGCGACTAAAACAGGAGTACTCCACCTGTTTTAACCCTCTTACCCCTAAGTTCCCACAGTATTATGTCCCATAACCCTATATTCCCCAGAGAAACAGCACGCCAACCCTGAGTTCCTGGGCCAAAATCAACATTTTAATTTGAACATTTTTAGGCCTTGAAACAACTTATAATAATGTATTTGTGTAATATTACTTTGAAAATGAAGCAGTTCAGTGTTTTTACTAAACTTAGAGCACAATTCTTAACTAGAGAAATTACGAAAAAATGCTCGCTAAAATCCTTCTACTCGTTTAGAAGTACCACACGAGCATCAGCGTGGTCAATGCCTTTATAAATAATAAATAAATAAATGCATTTTAGCGCCAAAAGTCAAGTTTCTGGTGATAATCAGACCAGCAGGTAGTGTTTTCACGAATGCACAGAAATGGTCCCGTTATGACTCCAGACCCCTGCAGTGTCAGTTGCACTGGTTGATGCTGAAGATAAAGACGGATCAGGGTCTGAATCAGGAGAGATTGCGTCTCTATCAGTTTCGGCTTCTAGAATCCTCGCTCTCACCTGTGTAACTGTGTGTTTTTTCTTTTTTTCACTGTTTTAGATGTACCTGTGTTCACTGTAGGTGTAACTTTAGCTGGAACACGATTAGCTTTTCGCTTTGACATTTTTAGTTCACTTCTACTAGTACACCAATATTCACGCTTGGGTCTTCATCGTAATGCCGGCGTAATAACGTAATCACATCGTGACGTCATCAACCTTCCGGGTCAAAAAATAATAATTAAATAAGTAAGGAATCATAGCAGAGTAATGCCTGTACACCGGCCTTACGGGGATAACGTTTACACTGTAAATCCTCTATATCGGCCTTACGGGGATTTGGTATAGACGACCAAGCCGGTCTATGGTCCTTACGGGAATAGATCAAAGACAGGCAAGCCGGTTTTTCAGCCATACGGGGTAAGAGGGTTAATTAGATTATTGCTTACTTCGATTATGACCTTAATTAGATTAAGGTAAGTAAAAATTGCTGTTTACATGGTAGTTTCTTAATTAGAGTATGGTCTTAATCGGATTAAGAGTGGATTATTGTTGTCCACATAAACTCAACTACTGTTTAAAAAGCATCTCAGGGAAATTCCTCAAGATATCAAGTGAGAAATGCCAAGAATACATTTCTGGAAAAAGGGCATCTACTTTGAAGATCCTAAAAATTAAAAATTTATATCCTAAATTATTTTTGATCTATTTTGGATTTATTTTTTTCGGGGGGTGAATAAAGAATGAATGTGTCTAAATGTTTGACGGTAATGCATGTTTCCAATGCAAGTGCTATAGTATAGGTGTGCTGGGTTATATCTTATATAGGTCTATTAGGTTATGCACATCTCTATATGCAGTGGTTGTAAGTTAGTATACAAGAACTGTGGCTGAATATCCAGTATATAGTTATTTATCTCTTTATTTTCCTTTATTTACGTAGTATTGTTTTGGTATAATTTTTTTCCCCATTTTATTTGATTTTTTCTGCCCACACTCCAGTCCAGTAGGTGGCGGTAATGCACCTTTAGCGTTAAAACAAAAAAGAGAACTATAGCGCCTTAACCCACACTGCGCATGCGCGAAGCCGGATGACTCCGCCATTAAACTAGCAAAAGAGCTCTAATTAGCCAGTGAAGCTAAATGTCGTTCAGCCACGTCCACTTATAAAAGTAAATCATGCAGTATTCTCAGACTGAGCAGTTATTGACAGAGTGAATTCATCGTTTTAAATAGAATCAAAAATAACATCGACCTATTTGCTAATCTCATTTCGATTAGCTTGCTCATTAATTACACTGCGCATGCGTGGACTGGACTGCCTCCTCAAAAGCTAGCACCGCTAGCATATTTGTATAATATTAACATTAATATTGAACCAGAGGACTGAATAAAAAAATGTTATAAAATGTTATTTCTCACTTCTCTTGTTCTTCTTCTCTGTGCGGGTGTGAGTTATCTTTGGTCGGTTCCTCGGTGATTCGGTCATTAGTGAACCGAGCTCCGACAGTGAACCACTGCGCCGTCACCGCCTGCTTCATACTGATACACCTGAAACACAGGTGTTAACACCGTTAACTACACACATACACACGATACAGAACAAAACGGGTTCGGTTACACAGAACCGAATAAACTCACTTTAGTTTGGGTCCAAACGGGCCAGAACTAACACGAACACCGCTTTCTGCTCCTCACTTCGTCTTCTCGCGCTCGTGGTGACGTCACCAACGTAACGGACGTTGACGTAAATTTGAATCTGTGAGGAGAAAATAAAATAAAATAAACCCAAATATTATTTCATAAAAAGGTTCATTATTCCCTTCTTCTTAAACACGATACAGGATAAGATATACAAATACATAAAAAAGTGCTCCTTTCTAATTAAATTTTAATTAAAAATATACTTTCTTACTCTTGTTCAATTTAATTTTTTTAATTAATCGATGATTGTAGACATGTTGAGGTTTCACGTTCTTTGTGCGTTATTATCATAAATATACACTTTGTATAAACTTTTGAGTTTGGACACAAAATGTAAACATTCCTCATGAATCCAGAACATTCATTTGTTTATTATTTAGAAAGTAATAATTAAACAGCTGAATAAAATGATCATATTAATCACTTGCAACATTTAGGATATGAATTTCTTGTATTAAGTGAGGTTTTTAATTATACACAGATATATTTTATTTGTAGTTTTCATATTTGACTCAGTACATTACACTAAATTTATTTAATCAACTATTTATCAAGTTTAAAAAAAATATTTAACTGAATGATTGTTCAAGATCAATAAAAATCTTCAAATAATCTATCAACACCATCAATACATCTAATCAGTAAATTAAAAATGTACATTTATTCAGTTGATCTATTGACTGGTTTATTGAAAGGTTTACAGCTTCGGCAGGTAAAGAAGCCGTGGCTTTAATCTGATCTTCTGATTTCTAATGATAATTAAATGACAAAATACAGAATTAAAGAATATCTTTATTTAAATTCAAAATCATGAATAAAATCATTTAAAAATATGGACTACATGTAATTTCTACAAGTGTTCATACAGACAGAAAGACCAGAGATGAAACAGATTTAACAGATACAGGACAATTAGGACAAGCAAAGTGAGAACTAGAATGATCATTTATTTATTTATTTATTTTTTTAAATTACAACTGTGTTCAAGATCACAGCAAAAAGACAGTAGAGGAAACAAAGGAACAAAAATATTTCACATTTCCTGTTTAAATTCAACAGTAAAATCACATGAACTGAAGACATCGTGACTTTTTGAAACCGGTCGTTGCATTTTTGAGTCAAATGGAGCAGGTAGTGATGAAGAAGCTGCCTCGAAAGATCATTTCTGTTCCTCGAAGGGTAAAAAAAATAAATAAAAATAAATTTTAAAAAACCACCTTAAGTCCTAAATGTATGAAAAATAAACATTATGTACATTTTATGTCTAATTACAGTGAACCTGACGGAGAGTGAAGCTCACAGAGGCGAAGTGTTCACGCTACAGCAAATTTCACCGGTTGACGCTAAACTCGCTCACTTAGGAGGTGCGTTTCTCTGTCCCGGGATATTCCTAGCACTGTGTGAAAGCTCCCCGAGATGTCCAGCATGGAGACATGTGTGTATGTTGATGTGTACACAGTACCAATGGTCAGGATGTACTCATGTCAGAGTTTCTCGTTCTCCTGAAAAAAACACATGCGTGCACACACACAGAGTAGAATTGTAAAGCAAAACATTGGAATATATATCTTAATCACATCTCATAGTCCTTTTATAGAGTCTGAATCAGTTTGACTGATTCATTTCGAGTTCATTCAGAGTCAAATCACTTTCTAGTGAGAATCAAATACTCATCTCAGTCTAGTTCATTTGGAAGTGTGCGACTCTCACTAGAAAATTATTTGACTCCGAATCGTCTCGAGACGAATCAAACAATCAAACCGATTCAGACTGGACAAATGGACTAATAGAAGAGAAAGAGCAACAGGAAAGAGGACAGCCTTCCTGCTGAAAGCAAACCGGATCAGAACCTTACATTAGATTGTTTTCTATATTTTTATTTTAAATCAGTTGTGTTTTTCTTCTTTCTGCACTCGACTGAGGAAACACAGCAATGATAAATAAATAAATTTATCTGTCCAGCTTCCTCCTCTTCGTCCCCCAGAATGACGTGTGGGTGACGGATTGATGGATTTAAACAAAGATGTCCGGGCAAATTGTGACCTCCTAGAGTTAAAAGTGAGCATCCAAGGAAATTTACTGTGTTAACTGCACTACATTCTGCAGTCACACAGGACCAGAAAAAAAAATATGTACATCTACTGTACATGTTAACACACAAAACAAGCTTTTGAGTATTAGTTACCCTGTCTTACTGTACAAAGCACCTGCAAATAATAAAGCAAGTAATTAAAAGTTCATCTATCATTTCACTTCCACTAATCAGTCTTTTGACCAGTCTAAAAATAAAAAGACTAAAAAGAAACAGACTTAGCAAGAAGAACTGAAGATATGTGGATGATGAAGTCTCAGTTCCACCGCAGCTTCAACAGCCCTGGATCTTCTCCTTTAAAGCTTGGAGAAGGGCACGTCTTTCGGACTCTTCTTTTCCAGGGCTGCCTGCGCTGACTTCATAAGATCCTGTGTCTGCAACATGTTCATGTTCCAAGTAGCCTGGAGACGCAGAGCAGAAATCTCAGATTTCGACCGCTCTACTTTGTGTTTGTGGCCATACTGTGTGTGCATGGGTCTACCTTGAGGCTAAAAATGCTATTCATGTCTTAAGCAGATTCTTACCATGTAGTCTAGGCTCTCAGTCACACTGTGGTCTCAGGAGTAGAGGAGGTTGACTTTGGTTCCCTGGACAGCAATGGGACTCCGGCCTGCAATCTCACCTGCTATTTCCAGAGCTCCAGCAATCATTGACTATCAGGGAACACACGATTGCAAAGATGAACAGAACACACACTTGCCTTCATTTATACTAAATAATTAAGCTACATGAAAAAAATAAAATAAAATACACGGTACAACCCAAAGTCACATTCTTCTGTCATCATTCCATATCTTCCATGTGTCAGTCCAGAATTTCACCTTTTTGTGATCACAGAAATTAACACAAAATCAAGAAACTCCACAATATTCAGAGGAGCTTCCACTTTTTCAAAGTTACTGCAGATTTGGGCCAAAACATGTCATGACACGTCATCACCACAACAGGCCTTCAGCACAGGTTACTCTACTTCCTGAACAAGTGCGGACCCGGATACAAGGACTTGTGTAAAAATCTGATGTTTTGGGTCATCTTTTCATATATATATATATACAGTGAGGGAAAAAAGTATTTGATCCCCTGCTGATTTTGTACGTTTGCCCACTGACAAAGAAATGATCAGTCTATAACTTTAATGGTAGATTTATTTGAACAGTGAGAGACAGAATAACAACAAAAAAATCCAGAAAAACGCACATCAAAAATGTTATAAATTGATTTGCATTTTAATGAGGGAAATAAGTATTTGACCCCTCTGCAAAACATGACTTAGTATTTGGTTTAAAAACCCTTGTTGGCAATCACAGAGGTCAGATGTTTCTTGTAGTTGGCAACCAGGTTTGCACACATCTCAGGAGGGATTTTGTCCCACTCCTCTTTGCAGATCTTCTCCAAATCATTAAGGTTTCGAGGCTGACGTTTGGCAACTCGAACCTTCAGCTCTCTCCACAGATTTTCTATGGGATTAAGGTCTGGAGACTGCCTAGGTCACTCCAGGACCTTAATGTGCTTCTTCTTGAGCCACTCCTTTGTTGCCTTGGCCATGTGTTTTGGGTCATTGTCATGCTGGAATATCCATCCACGACCCATTTTCAATGCCCTGGCTGAGGGAAGGAGGTTCTCACCCAAGATTTGACGGTACATGGCCCCGTCCATCGTCCCTTTGATGCGGTGAAGTTGTCCTGTCCCCTTAGCAGAAAAAAAACCCCAAAGCATAATGTTTCCACCTCCATGTTTGACGGTGGGGATGGTGTTCCAGGGGTCATAGGCAGCATTCCTCCTCCTCCAAACACGGCGAGTTGAGTTGATGCCAAAGAGCTCCATTTTGGTCTCATCTGACCTCAACGCTTTCACCCAGTTGTCCTCAGAATCATTCAGATGTTCATTGGCAAACTTCAGACGGGCATGTATATGTGTTTTCTTGAGCAGCGGACCTTGCGCGCGCTGCAGGATTTCAGTCCTTCATGGCGTAGTGTGTTACCAATTGTTTTCTTGGTGACTATGGTCCCAGCTGCCTTGAGATCATTGACAAGATCCTCCCGTGTAGTTCTGGGCTGATTCCTCACTGTTCTCATGATCAATGCAACTCCACGAGGTGAGATCTTGCATGGAGCCCCAGGCCGAGGGAGATTGACAGTTCTTTTGTGCTTCTTCCATTTGCGAATAATCGCACCAACTGTTGTCCCCTTCTCACCAAGCTGCTTGGCAATGGTCTTGTAGCCCATTCCAGACTTGTGTAGGTCTACAGTCTTGTCCCTGACATCCTTGGAAAGCTCTTTGGTCTTGGCCATGGTGGAGAGTTTGGAATCTGATTGATTGATTGCTTCTGTGGACAGGTGTCTTTTATACAGGTAACAAACTGATATTAGGAGCACTCCCTTTAAGAGGGTGCTCCTAATCTCAGCTCGTTACCTGTATAAAAGACACCTGGGAGCCAGAAATCTTTCTGATTGAGAGGGGGTCAAATACTTTTTTCCCTCATTAAAATGCAAATTAATTTATAAAATTTTTGACATGCGTTTTTCTGGATTTTTTTTGTTGTTATTCTGTCTCTCATTGTTCAAATACAACTACCATAGTAGTTATATCATACACTTTCTGTCAAACTGTCAATCAAAGTGTTGTGTGTGATAATTTATGACCCTCTGTGCTTCCCTGACTGACAGGTCTGTAGGGGTGGTGAGGGGGGGTAACCCTATGGAGTTTATCAGATGGTCAATCTGGCTCCTTTGTGTCTGGGGGTGTTGTGGAGAGGTGTGTGTTGGGGGGGAATAGTCCCCCTCCCGACAAAAGGTGTTTATGTTAATGAGTTTGGTTTTTGGTGGGGTGAAATACGTCTGAAAAGAAATAATGTTTTTAATATGGGGCTGTGTTTGTGTTACTTTGTGGCGTTATTTCGTTTGTGTAAACACATTGTTAGAAAAGCATGATGTTTGAATGTGTACATATATGAGTAGAATATTTGTTTTGTGAAATAAATGAAAACAATTGTTGATTATGTTTTTTAGGGATCCCGTTTTACCTTTGAATAAAAAGTTTAGGAGTTAAAGCGTCTTTTTTTAAAAAAAGAATCTGTTTAATGTCCACGCCGTTAAGCATTAGTTTTTCTTGAAAGAATATGTCACTGTGAATGGGGGCCAGTAGTTCAACAACGTTGCTGGCGTTGGTAAATGCAGCTCGTTTGGTCAAACCTCTGTTACCGCCAGCGGGGTCCGTTACGTCCATGTGACCGGCGGTGTCTTTGTAAAAGAGCCCCGCTGAAAACAGCGTTTCAAAAGCGTCTTTACCATAATTGGTGAGACACTCTATTATGCATCGATAAGGATATGTGTTGGAACTTTGTGATATGCGACGGTCTCCAAGCGACACGTCCACTTGTGAAAATATCATAGATCCGGCATAGTTAATAAGCCCCACGAGGGCTCCGTCTACTATGTCTGTGCCGTCTGCGTTAGTGATTTTGAGACGTAAAAAAACCAAGGTGTTGTTTAGGTCCACATAATCCTCGCCAGTCCCCGCTATAAAAAACTCCAGAGGCGATGTTTCTGATACTGCTGACAACGGTGGCACTTCTATATATGTATTTTTTTCAATAACGGTCTGTGTTAATGGTACTGTGAATAGGTCCAGCTCGGTTTTTAAACATTCTTCTGACATATTGTGTAGTAAAGACATGGTCTAAAATATTGTTTTAACGCAGGTCTTTGGTCTTTTTGCTGTAGAGCTGGTTGGCGTCTTCTTGTGCTTGCGTTTTACAACTGACGATTTCTTGGTGTTATGTTTTCTTTTCTTCGTCGTTTGGCCACTCCTCCGAGTCCCTGGCGGTTTAGATGCTCTTCTGCGAGCCATCACCATTAGTCCGGATCCATCTTGAGTGTTATTATTGTTGTTGTTATTATTATTAAATGTATGCGATAATGTATTGCTAACAACATCGCTTAGTATGTTTTTTGCTGCTGATTTAAGATGTGGTTTGGCTATGCTAAAACCGCGTTTTAGCAAAAGAATGGCCATTCTAAAGAGACCTCTAAACACACCCCCTAACCCGGCTCCGTACATAACTCCGCCCCCTGCATAACCGGGGAGACCATTCCCTGCTTGATTCTGGTAATATTGCACGTAACGCAAAGGGTCTGTGTGGTGATTGTTGAAATATGCCATTATGATTATTTTTTAAACAAATTGTTTCACAGGCCTAAAATGCAGCTTGGCACACACCTTCCCGTAACTGAAGCGCACGTCTCGATTTTGATCGTCTTTCACCTGTATGGTTATCTCACTGACGGACGATTTATTAACCGATACGTAGTGTGGGGTGTCGTATCTAACACTAACATTCTTGTGGTTCTCCCCCTCTATATGTACACATCTCAGTAGCGGCACGTAGAAATCCCCCACGTTCTGGTATTCTATGATATCGGTATAAATATACATACTGTAAAACCCCGCGTTAATATCAGCCTGAAAAGGCGCATAAGTCATGCCAGATCTTTCAACAGCATGGTCCGTAGTTTCAATAGCAACTCCCGGTTTTAATCCTAAAATGTTGGCCATCTTCCCATAAAATGTCAGCGATGTCTTCGGGGGGCCTTTGAGAAAAATTTTATTTTTAACATGGTCATAGCCGAGACTCGCACGTTGTGTGAGAGTCGCGTTGATCTCCCTGATCAAAAAAACGACGTCGTCATAATATCCAGTCTTTAACCTGTAAGATGTGTTTGATATACTGCCTTCAATATTATATTCGGTGACCCGATTCTCAGTCTTCGTTGTTTCACCACAGTTGAAAATGAACGTAGCATCTTCCTCATTAAATGTGTACCACGACAGCGGATATTCAAATTCGATTAACCCGACTTGCCATTCTCCTTTTAGATTGATAGTTTTCGATAATCGAGTTGTATAACACGAGATACTATTTTCCGGATAAACGGTCCTTGAGGCATTACAGGGAAGCGTTACATAAAAACCACCCGCAGTCATGGTTGGTTTTTACATGAATGTGTGCCATCTACGAGGTTTCGTCTGTTTTTATGGGGTTCTGTACATCGACCAATTCTTTCTGGTCGATCCACGATGCGAATTTTGAGGGCCATCCGAGCCATCTAACCAATACCATTGTTTTTCGACCTTGTTTCTTCTTGTCTAAAATTTTTCCACTTTAAATGTTTTGTTTTTGTTCACAAATATTTTTTGCAATTCCTCTTCATAAAATACACCATCGATGACATCGCCGTCATAATCACACAACCTATAGACGGGACGTTCGCGTGATATGCATTCTGTTATAGTGAAAAACTCGTGCGTGTAGTTTTCTTTATAACCTTTTGCGAACGGCCCTCTTACTTTAGAAATTCTAACAATGTCGCCAACTTTATATTTAAATTTAGGGGTTACGCCGGGGCCGTCTTTAGATCCATATAGGTTTTTATACACGGCAGATTCATTTTCTTTGATACACATCAATAGGTCTCATCTTAATGCTCATGTGATAGCTGGCGTTGTATCCGTCCGTGATGTCTTGTAGAATATCGATATAGCGTTTGGAGTTTGTAGCAGTTAAATATCTCCACATCCGACCTTTTAAGGTTCTATTAAACCGCTCGACGATGCACGCTTTTAAATCGGTGGCTGTTGCAAAATGTTCTATGTTGTACTTTTTTGTCATGCTTTGAAAATGTTTATTAAAAAATTATTTCCCATTATCTGTCTGTAGTTTACGGGGCACCCTGCCCTCATCCAGTATAGATTGGAAAGCTTTAGACACCTCGACACCGGATTTGTTTTTTAAAACCCGAGTCCACGCATATTTACTAAACATGTCTATGCACGTCAACAGAAAATGAACGTTGTCGTTTTCCTTGGCGTATGCAGACATATCGACCAGATCTGCCTGAAACTGCATATCAATACCATAAACAAAAACACGATTTCTTTTGTATTTTAGCGGTGCAGTTCTGTGTAACGTGTAAGCATCCTCGCCGGCGAGCCAATCCGAAACTTGTTTATCTGTTAGACGAACCCCTGTTTCCTTTAAAACACCGTCTTTTAAACGTTTTTTTACCACCAAAAGACCCCGCATTTGAAGGTGTGTAATAGACTTTTTTCAGGTCTGCTGTCATGTCTCCTGACATGTCGACACTTTAACAAGTACAATAGAATAACACAGACGGTCTTAAACGTCTTGGTATTTATTTCAGTAAAAGATCATAAACGTTATCATACATCATCATTGAGGGAGTGTAGGAATTTTATACACATCACAATGTTTTTGTCAACCACATACGCTATAAATGCGTCTATTATTTCACAGACATCTGTCTGGTCATTTCTCGACATCAGAATTTCACACACATCATACACATACATACACATACATAAAATGTCTGCAATTCTAATACGTCTGCCACATTCAGTCACAATATCTAGTATTTTTGTGATAGAGACCAAAATCGGTTCGCATGCGTTAATACACATATGTACCAAAGCAGTCCAATCACACACCGTACCTCGCACAAGACACATCTGATTCACGAGATTTGTTAGACGTCTCGGGTCAACATCGCATCCGTTTACAACTACGGATACACCAACACGGTCCGTAAGGTATTTGTACAACAGACCGGACATCTCGCACCTAATACGGCGTTTAAGCAGACTCTTTGCTAATCCTGTAGCGCTGCACACATTCCCCATCTCAAACGGCTGGTGCGACCCCCTTCCAGCTGTCCACGGCGTCGTAGACGATCTGCTCGCTGCTGACATCCACAAGTTTCTCTCTGACCTCGTTAAGCCTTTGCACGATGTACACTTCGTCCCGCAGCTCGTGTAGAACGGCATCCACCGATCCTTGAATTCTCTGAGGGTTAACCCTCAAACCAAACCGACTCAAGGCTTGAGCGATGAAATGTTTAAGCCCTGGTTTGAGCAGATCACGTGATAGTTCCTCAAAGTATTTGTCAAAGAAATACGCGTCAGGTTCGAAGAGACAAGAGTGTCTAAGCTGACTCGGATGATCCACTTCGCACCCCAAACAGAGATCTTTCACTTTTTTATTGATAACATGCTCCAGAAGGACCACGACTGTCGCTTTTATAATCTTGAACGCGTCAGATCGAATACAGCCGTCTGTGTGATCAACACCGATGTAGGCCGAGGCGCCAGTTAAAGAGCCGCTGATTCCGTACGGAGTTGTGAGGAAACTTAGGTTGTGATATCCTAATTCCTTGCAGAAATTATCCAACCACTTGTTGTCGTATGCTTGCGGAGTGGATTCTAGCGTTGTCGCGTTGTCGTCGGGCAGAGCCGGCGCTGTCTCCGGGGTGTTGCTGTAGCAGGCGTATGTAGAATCTTGAGACATCTTCGTAATATGTGTTTAATTGTGACACAGGCCACCCCGTTTTAATCATCACAGCATGAGGGCGGTCTTAAGAGAGGATCTCCGGAGTTGGTAACGCCCTGCTCGGGGTTAAACGACAGTTCCTTTACAACCCCATCGCCCACACGAAGATTTTTTGACAAACTAATACATTGTTGTTTTTTTCTCGGCGCGAAAGTTGGCTCCTCAATCTTTTCCTCAGAGTCTCTTATAGGCGTGATGCAGAACCGTCTTCTAGAGATATTAGGAGTTCTCGGTGTAGCCATTGTTGCAGTTAGTTACAGACTGTCTTCAGTGTTTAACCATAATGTCTTAACAAACTATTTAAAACCCCATTAACACCCCCGCAGACACTCATTATCATAAACAATCTGTAGGATCACACGACGACCCCCCTAGTCATAAAAAACTCTTTGGTCAGGAAGAAACAAAGAGCCATAAATTAAGTACTCCTAGAGAAACGCAGGCCTGTCATGGACGAGGCCATAAATTAGCCCTCTAGTTCTACCGCCGTGATTGACATTTTGACAGAACGTACTGGCTACGTTGAAAACATGTGAATGGGTGTGTTTAGAGAGACAGAGAGAGGCGTGTCTGAAAACACGTATGTGTGGGCGGGGTTTAGCGAGAGTGAGGCGTCTCCGTTTAACTTCATTACTGCTTAACACAGCGACTGAAAGACATCTCTGGAAAATACTTCTCTCCTAGTTTAAACATTACGGAGATTCTTTTAGCCAGCACTTTAACATTTTTTCCTCGTAAGGATCTTTGTTTAGAAGTCGTGTAATACGCGCTATTCTTTTTAAACAGCTCTTTTAACCATTTTTACCTCCTAAAGTTTTTATGTGTTTTTTGGGAAACCTGGTAATACGGATTCTTTTTAAACATCTCTTTTGATCATTTTTTACATCCTGAAGGTTTGCGTTTAGAATGTATGTAATACAAACGATTATTTTAAACAGATTCTTTTTTCTAAAAAAGACGCTTTAACTCCTAAACTTTTTATTCAAAGGTAAAACGGGATCCCTAAAAAACATAATCAACAATTGTTTTCATTTATTTCACAAAACAAATATTCTACTCATATATGTACACATTCAAACATCATGCTTTTCTAACAATGTGTTTACACAAACGAAATAACGCCACAAAGTAACACAAACACAGCCCCATATTAAAAACATTATTTCTTTTCAGACGTATTTCACCCCACCAAAAACCAAACTCATTAACATAAACACCTTTTGTCGGGAGGGGGACTATTCCCCCCAACACACACCTCTCCACAACACCCCCAGACACAAAGGAGCCAGATTGACCATCTGATAAACTCCATAGGGTTACCCCCCCTCACCACCCCTACAGACCTGTCAGTCAGGGAAGCACAGAGGGTCATAAATTATCACACACAACACTTTGATTGACAGTTTGACAGAAAGTGTATGATATAACTACTTCTGTTGGTGAACAGCCTGCTGAACAACTGCTGCATGTTCCTGAAGGCTCAGCTGTGTCCCGAGAACTGCGTTAACATCTGTCGTTTAGCTCACTCCTACTTCTGCGAGAGGTTGAAGCAGCAGGCCTTCCGGTTAATCTTGCACAACTTTGAGGAGACGGTGCGCCTCTCTGAGGAGTTCCTGGATCTGACGGTCGAGCAGCTGAGCGAGATCATCGAGAAGGACGAACTGAACGTGAAACAGGAGAGCGTGGTGTTTGAAGCCATCTTACAGTGGATCAAACATGCGCCATGGAAACGGAAAGCGCACATAGGAGTGTTACTGCCCAGGGTGCGTCTGGGGCTATTGACACATGATTACCTTATGAACAATGTGAGCAACAACGTTTTAGTGATGGACAACATGACATGTAAGCTGATCGTCACCAGAGTTCTGATGGGCATCGATGACCTCAACCCGAGCCTTCCTTCAGCTCTGATCTCCAGAGACTCCGCCTGCCTGGCGCCGTTCTGCTGGCCATCGGTGGCTATGGCCACAAGAATCTCAATACAACTCAATACAACTGTACAAATGTTTGTACAACAAACATAGAAGCGTATGATACGCGAGCAGCACGCTGGGTCAATGTCACATGCAACGACGAGAGTCCATGAGCCTATCACGGGACGGTGTATCTGAATGGCTTCGTGTACTACATCGGAGGATTCAACAGTGAGGGTTTCCTCAACAGTGTGAGAAGGTTTGACCCCATCACCAGAACCTGGGCTCAGGTGAACCCCATGCACTCTTGCCGGTGTGACGTGAGCGTGTGTGTGCTGGACAGTCGTATCTATGCGATGGGAGGATTTGATGGCTTCGAACATCTGAATACAGTAGAGCGATATGAACCTGAGAATGATCGGTGGTGCATGATCGCGCCGATGCACGAACCAAGGGGTGACTCTAGCGCTACAGTACTGAATGGCAAAGTGTACATATGCGGAGGGTTTGACGGGAACAGGTGTTTGTTCACGGGGGAGTATTACAGTCCTCAGACGGAAGAGTGGACCCTCATCTCCCCCATGATGATCAGAAGGCGTGGACTGGGCGTGGTTGCGTACGGAGGATGGGTTTACGCTGTCGGGGGAAATGATGGTGTTAATCAAATAAGCAATGTAGAGGTGTATAATCCTCAGACCAACATGTGGACACAAGGTCCAGCCATGATCAACCAGCGCAGCAACTTCGGCATTGAGGTGCTGGACGATCTCCTGTTCATTGCTGGAGGAGATAACGGCTCTACCTCCATGGATGAAGTGGAGTGTTATGATAAGCAGACTTCTGAATGGCATGCAATCGAAAACATGGGGATTTCTCGCTGTGGTCTGAGCTTCTGTGTGCTGTCTGGTTTACCCAACATGGCAGAGTACGCTGCTCCCCGAGACGATCCCTACAGAGTCCCTCAGAGCTCACAGAGCACCAGATTCTACCTCACACCTCCTGCCAACGTCTGAGACATACAAATGAACCTCTTCCTTCATCAGCATCCTTTTGTTCTCGAGAATCAAATTAACCACTCTGAAGCAGTCAAACTACTGAATTTGCCTTTTGTTTCCCCTCTTATGCCGCAAGCCGTTGTACTGAAACTCGTAAAACCACAACGTCCCTCATGGAGACGTGCGACAGAACAGTCCTGAGAGCTCTCACACACACACGTACACATACCTGAGATCACAATGATATGGTGGCACTCATGTGGTCAACGCTAAACAGAATTCCCTTCACGTTATTTTCTATGTGATGAAACCGGACTTTGATGACTTGTAGCTTTTATGTCATAAGTTTAGGTTCGTGACGTAATTCCGCTGATTTTAGCCCAAATTCACTAATGTGATAAAATCACTGTAACGGATCATATTTACAAGCAAAGATGAAGACAGGGGACGACGATTATACATCATTTCTCTCTGTGCATCACAGGAATAATTCATGTAAGTCTTATTAATAGGTTTATCAAACTCAAATATGACCTTGTCAGAGTATCCACCATTATTTCTGAGCCAGAACGCCTTTAGATCGGAACGCCGGAAAACTGGTTCTGTACTTTCAGAGCTCGAGTACAACGGAGTGCAGCATTAATACCAGCGGATCCACAGCAAGAGACTTTCGGATAATACTATAAACACACCAGATTCAATTACACTACAATCAAACAAGAAAAAAACATGGATTAGGAAAAAAGGACATAAAATAATGACAAAGAGTAAAGGAAAAGGAGAGACAGAATGTGTGTGTGTGAGAGAGGATGAGAGAGAGAGAATGATAGAGAGAGAATATGTTTGTCTGTGAGTGAGAGATAGAGAGAGGATGAGAGAGAGAATGATAGAGAGAGAGATATGAATGAAAATTAAATAGAAATAATGAAAAGCAGAAATCAAGAGGGAAAACAAAAAGTGAAAGACAAACACATTACATGAGCGACTGACAGATAAAGTTTGAAACAAACAAGTGAGAAGAAAAGAAATGTAAAAAATAATGGAGAGAAAGAAAGAGCAAAAAAGGAACAATAAAAATGATAAATATGAAAGAGAAAGAAATCATGGTAGGGGAACAAAAAGGTAGGACACAATTACTAAAAAGCAGGAGAAACCGTGGAAAAGAAGAGGAAGAGAGACAGATAAAGAAAAAAGGAAAGAGAGGAAGGAGAAAAGCGTGAGAGAGGGATGAAAGAAATGAAGACAGATTAACGTTTCACCTTGAAGAAGTCTGTTTTGTCAGCAATGTGACATCCCCTGTGTGAGCGGCAGCCTGATCACCACGGCAACACAACCCTGGCTCGGGCTCATTGGCTGGGCGGAGTCGGCCACGCCCACCCGTTCTGCTGTCATTATGGCGACGGACTGCGTCAGACCCACAAGGTCCATGAGGAGGGAGACAGCGACGGTGCAGATGCTGAAGTCCAGCTCAGAGAAACAGATGTTCATCAGAGACTCGAGCCACCGAGGAGGCGGAGTCACACCGCCGCTGTCTGACATCATCACCACACACACGTCATTTAAAATCATATTAATATTAACTATTATTATTGTTGATGTTGATATTAATTTATAAGTAATCATACACTGTAATTAGTAATAATAAACAGCAAATAATAAATAAATCAGTAATATTGCATAAAAAAGTAAATCCAGAATAATCATCAGAAAACTTTAAAATAAGCAATAACATGCAAATGTGAGAGTATGTTCTGTTTAATGTGCGCTGGTTAAATAAAATCATTTTGGCAGCCGTGAACGCAGACACACACTCTTTCTATTCAAATACACATAGCCTCTCTGTTAACTCCACCTCCCCCTGGTTAGCCCCGCCCCCTGCTGGGTGATGAAGAGCTCCACCAGTCTGCGTCCTGCTCATGGGCTGGGCCACTGGACAGGAGGACGAGGGGGGAGATGAGTGGAGGTTGGACTTTGGAGCAGAGGCACAGGCAGTGTTGCAGTCCGAGCTGCAGCGTAACGGCCGACACCATCCTCAACAACTGGGGCAAGTGTTCTGTCTGGATCTCTATATACACACATCTCCTACACACACTTACAGACAGACAGACAGACAGACAGAGAGAGAGAGAGAATGAGAGAGAGAAAATGTAAGACAGTTGATCTGTTGAAAGTCATGAAACTGTTACACAGTCAGTGTGTAAAATATAAAGTCTTGATACTGTGTATTTGGTGTACGATAGTGTACGATGGTGTTTTTGGTGTAGGATGGTGTAGGATGGTGTTTTTGGTGTAGGATGGTGTTTTTGGTGTACGATGGTGTTTTTGGTGTAGGATGGTGTTTTTGGTGTAGGATGGTGTAGGATGGTGTTTTTGGTGTACGATGGTGTTTTTGGTGTAGGATGGTGTAGGATGGTGTTTTTGGTGTAGGATGGTGTTTTTGGTGTACGATGGTGTTTTTGGTGTAGGATGGTGTTTTTGGTGTAGGATGGTGTAGGATGGTGTTTTTGGTGTAGGACGGTGTTTTCGTGTAGGATGGTGTAGGATGGTGTTTTTGGTGTAGGATGGTGTTTTTGGTGTAGGATGGTGTTTTTAGTGTAGGATAGTGTAGGATGGTGTTTTTGGTGTACGATGGTGTTTTTGGTGTAGGATGGTGTAGGATGGTGTTTTTGGTGTAGGATGGTGTACGATGGTATTTTTGGTGTAGGATGGTGTTTTTGGTGTAGGATGGTGTAGGATGGTGTTTTTGGTGTACGATGGTGTTTTTGGTGTAGGATAGTGTAGGATGGTGTTTTTGGTGTAGGATGGTGTTTTTGGTGTAGGATGGTGTTTTTGGTGTACGATGGTGTTTTTGGTGTAGGATGGTGTTTTTGGTGTAGGATGGTGTAGGATGGTGTTTTTGGTGTAAGACGGTGTTTTCGTGTAGGATGGTGTTTTTGGTGTAGGATGGTGTAGGATGGTGTTTTTGGTGTAGGATGGTGTTTTTGGTTTAGGATTGTGTAGGATGGTGTTTTTGGTGTAGGATGGTCTTTTTAGTGTAGGATGGTGTAGGATGGTGTTTTTGGTGTAGGACGGTGTTTTTGGTTTAGGATTGTGTAGGATGGTGTTTTTGGTGTAGGATGGTGTTTTTAGTGTAGGATGGTGTAGGATGGTGTTTTTGGTGTAGGACGGTGTTTTTGGTGTAGGATGGTGTTTTTGGTGTAGGATGGTGTAGGATGGTGTTTTTGGTGTAGGATGGTGTTTTTGGCTGACATGTAAAGAGAAACTGTGTGACAATAAGCCTAGTGAAGTTGACTCAGCCCTCAGGGATTTAATAAGATCACCACTAAGAACTGAATACTTACTGCAAGTTGGTTAATGACCTTGAAACATTTAAACAGAAATGGGGTGTAAATCAATGTATTTGTGATGTTGATTATAACGGAAATAGTTACATATTTATTTGAGGTTTTTTTAGTGATAATATGATGTGCTGAAACATGATGCTTAATTGATTCGTCTATGAGGGGGAAAAAATTGTAATCTTTGGTATTAAAGGATATTTTAAAGTCCAGTCCATCCAAGGTTTTTCTCTCTCTCTCCCCCTGTCTCACCTAGGATTCTCTCTCTCTCCCTCTCTCCAAGGGTTTTCTCTCTCTCTCACTCTCTGTCTCACCTAGGATTCTTTCACTCTCCGTCTCAGCTAGGATTCTCTCTCTTTCTCTCTCTGTCTCTCCTACGGTTCTATCTCCCTCTCTCTCTCTCTCTCTCTCTCTCTCTCTCTCTCTCCAAAGTTTTTCTCTCCCTCATCTAGGGCTCTCTCTCTCTCTCTCTCTCTCTCTCTCTCTCTCTCTCTCTCTCTCTCTCTCTCTCTCTCCAAAGGTTTTCTCTCCCTCACCTAGGGTTCTCTCTCTCTCTCACTCTCTCTCTCTCACTCTCTGTCTCACTTAGGAGTCTCTCTCTCTCCAAGGGTTCTCTCACTCTCTCTCCTTCGCACGCCCCCTCACACTCTTGCCCTCTCTGGATTTCTGTAAAGCTGCTTTCTAGCAATATCTATTGTTAGAAGTGATTTATAGAAATGAAACTGATGTGAATTAATGTTTTATTATTATCATGAAATAGAATGTTATTGATATTCTACTGACTGTTGTAATTTCAGAGATGCATGATGCCAAATCTGAGACATTTATAAAGCAAGTTTTTTTGTGAATAAAATCACAATCAAAATCTCATAAAATATCCTGTTTCTCAAAAAGTAGTGTGATTAATTGCTTTTAAATGAGCTATAACAGTCTGGAACAAAGTCTAACTTAAAAACTGTGAGGTCAGCATGAAAACTGTGATATTTAGGAACAACTTGCTTGATCTGATTGTTCAGGTAGTTAACCATCTCCTCCACCTGATCAGAACGATCCTTTAACACCAAATGCTTCATGAGGGGCCGAAAGTGCTCGCTCTGCATCAAGCTCTGGTATATTATAATAATATATAACAATAATAATATATATTAATATTATACTTGCTCAGTTATTTATTGAGAAAAATGATCCAGTATTACATATCTGTGAGGGGTAAAAGTATGTGAACTGTTGTTTTCAGTAAGCGGTGTGAGCTCCTTGTGCAGTAATAACTGCAGATAAACGTTTGGGGTAACTGTTGATCAGTCCTGCACATCGACTTGGAGGATTTTTATCCCGTTCCTCAGTCCAGAACAGCTTCAACTCTAGGATGTTGGTGGGTTTCCTCACATGAACTGCTTGCTTCAGGTTCTTCCACAACATTTCTACTGTATTAAGGTCAGGACTTTGACTTGGCCATTACAGAACATTAACTTTATTCTTCTTTAATCATTCTTTGGAATGACACGTGTGCTCAGGGTTATTGTCTTGCTGCATGACCCACTTTCTCTTGAGATTCAGTTCACAGACAGATATCCTGATATTTCCCTTTAGAAATCGCTGTCCTGGTCCAGATGCAGAAAAACAGGCCCAAACCATGACACTACCACCAGCATGTTTCACAGATGGGATGGGGTTCTTGTGCTGGAATTCAGTGTTTTCCTTTCTCCAATCATAACGCTTCTTATTTAAACCAAAAATTCTATTTTTGTCTCATCCATCCACAAAACATTTTCCCACATCCTTCTGTTTTGTCCACATGATCTTTAGCACGCTGCAGAAGGTCAGCACTGTTCTTTTTGAGACCACTGACTTTCTCCTTGCAACCCTGCCATGTACACCATTGATGTTCAGTGTTCTCCAGATGGTAGACTCATGAATATTAGCCAATGTGAGAGGGCCTTTAGCTGCTTAGAAATTACCCTGGGTTCCTTTGTGACCTAGCAGTCTATTACATATCTTCATTTTGGAGAGATCTTTATTGGACCCTACTGCAGGGGAGGGTAACAATGGTCATGAATTTCCTCCGTTTGTACACAAACTAACTGTCTGTGTATTGGTGGAGTCCAGACTCTTTAGAGATGGTTTTGTAACCTTTTCCAGACTGATCAACATTAACAACCCTTTTTCTGAGGTCCTCAGAAATCTCCTTTGTTCATGCCATGATACACTTCCACAAATATGTTGTGAAGATCAGACTCTTACAGATCCCTGTTCTTCGTCATCCCATTGATTGAAGACACCTGACTCTAATTTCACTTTAAGATTAACTGCTGATCCTAGATGTTCACATACTTTTGACACTATCACATTTGTAATATTGGATCATTTTCCTTAATAAATAAATGAACAAGTACAATCTTTTTGTCTCATTTGTTTAACTGGGTTCTCTTTATCTACTTTTAGGACTTGTGTGAAAATCTGATGATGTTTTAGGTCATATTTCTGCAGATATAAATAAAAGTCCGTTTGCTGTACACATATTACCAGTATCCAGTGTTATTCAAAATAAAATCTTACCGCTTGATTGCGTAGAACCTCGTACTCCAAACACAAATCTGCTACTAGACACGCAGCATACACACATACAGTAGAGACAAATATTGATTATAAAATAACAAGGTGTCTACAAGGTGAATGAGGCAGAGCAGCGCACAGCTGCGGTGTTCAAAGGTCAGTCTGAGACCGGATCTTCCCAACAGCTGAGAAAAGAACAACAACAACAAAAAAAGACAGACTAATGTGCTCATTCTAAACATTATCGTTTTTATTGTAATAACTTCTACAGGGAATTCTACAGGAAGTCTACTGATTATTCAGACTAGTCGCTGCAGCCCAAACATAAATTATATGAAGTGTAACTATATACCGATAACGTTATTTAGTATTAATGTAATAAATCATTGTGTACTTTGTTTTTCTTTAAAAAAAGTTACTGTTAGGTTTTACACACCAGTATAATGTGTCAAGTCCGATACTTAACGCTTAGTTTTCCAGACATACTTTCCTCATATGGGACGAGGTGTATGAATGAATGCTGACGTTCATTCATCCAGTAAATGAAAGGTTTGTTGCAAATGAACATGACGATAAACTTCTGTCCATCAGAAATTGTAGGAGGCAGGTATACATGTATATGGGCTTGGAGGGAAGGTAGGGTGAAGGAGTTATAAATAATAATTACAGTGTTAATGTACATGTAAAATTTAGAGCTTTGATTATACCCACTGGCCCTTTAAATTATACTAATACTGTATAAAATGGGAAGAAATCATATACATGCTGAAGCTACAGCTATATAATTTACCTGTGTCTCTGCACTCAGGATGGGACTGAGCAGACGTGCCTCATATCCATGGGGTGCATCTGCAGCAAATACACCACTCTGAAAAACAGAAGAAAAGAAATGTGCATATAAAACACTTTTCTCTGATGGGAAACAGAGCTGTGAAGTATAATGGAGGAGTTTTTAGTTCACCTCATGAGATCAGGATCCTCAGTAAGATCAGTCACAGAGTCCTGGTACTGGAGGTCCTGTAGTGACAAACACTGGTACTAATAATCGCTCAATAATCTGTGCCTTTATGGGGGTTTTAAAGATTTAGTTGTTTTGTTTGATAAGATGCTTTGAGAATTATTCCTCAGTCTTCAGCCAACATTTAAAATTCCTGCGTGTGTTTGAAAACCTCTTACCTTGCCATTTGTCTGCCCTGGTGTGCAAAGCCACTTCTCTAGAAGGATATTATGGATCTTGAGAAGGTCAACACCGTTAATGGGTGCGATCTCTTTAGCCACTGCGTGAATGTCTGGTCAGGCAAACAAAAGTGCCACAGAAAACACGTGATGAGTAAATGCTGTTGTTAAAAACTGTTTAAAGCAGCCTTTTGTTATACACCCTAGGGCTAGGGGTCGACCGATAGTGGATTTTACTGATACCAGTAACCAAGTCAGGCAGAAGTTTTGTAAAACTGATACTGAATGAAAACACTCGAAGTAAAATATTCCTGAACTTTATTACAAAAATAAAGTACTGACTGAACCATGAAAATGTACTGCACTTTTTAAAATGAAATATAATATATTAACTATTAATAAACGTTAATTTAATGTAGCACTCTGTTAGATTTCCAAGTATCTCAGGAATCTCATATTTATGTCTTCAGATCTCCATCAGCCCTATCAGCCTGTTCTACCATTACTTCTATTAACTTTTAGTTCTGTGCTGCTATGAGCTAGAAAGTGTGGTTTACCGCAGAGTTCAGCCCTGGAGAGTCCAAATGAACACACACACACACACACACACACACACACACACACACACACACACACACACACACACACACACATGAATGTTCACAGAGACTTCTGGTTTATTTCATGCAAAACAAAAGTATTTATACACATTGATAAGAAGCAGTGCGTTTCTACTGGTCCAGGTGTCAGACAGATTTAAACAAAACACACAGCACATAGTCATAATACAAAATAAGTCCTGTGTCATGTTGACATGGAAATACATAATATAACCAAGGATAGCAGTTGATCAGCTTATTTAAAGAGGTTATTAAATGAATACAAGGTAATTAAACGAATACATTCATCATAGGTATTTGATAGCAGTTCATAATATAAGAGTACATGATAAGAGAATTTCCCTTCACACTCCAAATAACAAATAAAAATAGAGACATCCAAAATGAATTAAAAAACACTTCAAATAACAAGAATGAGTTTTTATTTCTCCTCTAGAGGTCACTCTCGTGCTGCATAATGACATCGGACAGTTCTCAGCTGCTAATGCGAGGGACGCAGTCGAGCTCTACCAAGGGCTGTATGGTTCTCAATGAAATAGGAAAGTTTTTTTTTTTGGCTTGAGCAATTATTCGATTCTTACATTATTTACGGAGGCTGCATTTGAACAGACAATAAGGAAATGTAAAGCTTCAGTGCTCCGAGTTTGACAGCAAAATATTCACATCTTGATCTACACCATGAAAAAAAAATCCGTACTTTCTCCAGACTTTCCAGAACCGTGCCTCGCTTGCTGACATTTAGGCACATCATGATTCTAAATGACCAGCAACATCAGTACATCAACCCTAACCTTTCATGAGTCCACACTTTCATGAGTATAACAATTAAAAAAGAGGCTA
The DNA here is from genome assembly GCF_001660625.3 of Ictalurus punctatus. Taxonomy (NCBI): domain Eukaryota; kingdom Metazoa; phylum Chordata; class Actinopteri; order Siluriformes; family Ictaluridae; genus Ictalurus; species Ictalurus punctatus. The sequence continues at coordinate 32,147 of NW_026521101.1, forward strand.
TTGTACATCCTAATAAATATTCAAGTAGCAATCAAAATGGTGCGTGATTGCTTGAGTATTGGTGCTTAGGGTCTGCATGGTCAGATTTACTCTCACCAGGGGAGGTCTGTCCAGCAGGACTCTTCACGTGCTCCACCACTGAGCTGTGCTCGAACAGAGACACGATGAGACGGCCGGGCAGTCCCGTGAGCTTCAGCAGCTTGGGGCAGTCCAGCTGAAAAGTCATGAACACGTTCTCTGTGGCTGACTGCTGATACTGCAGCTTCGAGGTGAAGCTCTCTCCCCTCGTCTGTAGCTCCTCCTACACACACACACACACACACACACACACACACACACGAAACAAATGCATAAACAAGTGCATTCAATAGATCATAAAGTTAGTAGAGTCATTTATGCTGTATTAAATATATACACTGCATAGAAAATATAAAATAATGCCTAATATTTTTGTAATAGTCAACAAAAGAGCCTCTCTGTAAATGCAACAGGACTGCAAAAGAAAAAACAAAGCAGCGACCAGTTATATTAAAGCGCAGAATAAAACTAAGACAAACCTGTATTCATGGAAATGACATGACTTTAAGGCTTAACCAAGATAAGTGGGAAAAGAGTTTGGTCAATAGCGATGGGAAGGAAAGACATTGTAAAATTTGTTTATAAACAAACAACTAAAGATTCATCTATAAAAGAATTAAAATAAAAACTCATACATATATAGATTTATTTTATAAAGCATCTTATTCCTGTGGTAACAAACCTGTAGCGTATCAGACTTCAGCAATTTGTGTACGAGGTCCAAGCTGAATTTCAAACACATGGTTCTCTCTGCACCTGTAAGCAAAGCAGCGGGGCAAATTTCTATATTTATAATAAATAAATCTATTCATGATAGATTAATATAATCAGTGATTAGACAAGGTTTAGAGAGGCCAATCGTAACAAAACTCAGTGGACCGGTTTGACTCTTGACCTCAGAGGTCTGTGCTCAATTTGAACCCAAACGGTCACTGGGAGGCACCATCACATTTTGTTTTGTGTGTGGATTTTATATCATGTGATGTTTCCCACAAACACAAATTCTTTACATCAAATTGTGGATCTCCTTATTTTGAACAACTGTGCCTCAAGAACCACTGCTGTCAATCAACTTGCTGTCAACTCATACTTACATGGACACACATTATGCACACACATGAACTGGTGTGACTAACAGACCAGATCTTGTGCGATTTGTAAAAATAAATAAATAAAATTATTATATGAGCACAGTGACAGGGGCCCCTTCATAAAGTTTTGCATAAGGTCCCCAGATGTTTAGGACAGTCACTGGATTTAGTTTTACACATTAATTTATAAATATCTATTGAATAAAAATGAAGCCATGTTTTTCATAATTGATGTACAGATAGGTGGCAATTAAAGGAACACCCTTAAGAAAGGAGTTAGGGGTGAGGGCATTTT